>NC_031770.1:47649799-47884259 GCF_001522545.3 Parus major | reverse complement strand
TTAAACTTTTAAATTCTATAAAAATTATGTGAACCTCGTTTTTCACACTCCATAAAAGACAGAGAGACCCTGAAGAGAGACCTCAATTTCCTCTCTCTCAAGAAATTAGAGAGATGGGCAATCACCAACCACATGTCTTAACAAAGACCCGTGCCAGATTCTGCACCTAGGATAGGGCAATTCGGGATATATGGACAGACTGGGGAATGAGAGGCTGGAGAGCAACACCTCAGAAAGGGACCTGGGAGTCCTGGTCAATGGCAAGTTGAATATGAATACAACACTGTGGAGGGCCAGCTGTGAGGAGAAGCTGTATGAGGAGCGGCTGAGATCACTTGGTCTGTTCAGCGTGGAGGAGACTGAGAAGAAACATCATTGCAGTCTTCAGCTTCCTCTCAAGGGGAAGAGGAAGGGCAGGCACTGGTTTCCTGCCTGGTGACCCACGACAGGACCTGAGGGAATGGCATGAAGTTGTATCAGGAGAGGTTTACACTGGATATCAGGAAAAGGTTCTTCACCAGAGAGTGTTTGGACACTGGAACAGGCTCCCCAGGGAAGCAGTCACAGCACCAAGCCTGAGAAATTCAAGAAGCATTTGGACATCATTCCTGGGCACATGGAGTGACTCTTGGTCCTGTGTCCTGTGCAGGGCCAGGAGTTGGACTTGGATGATCCTAGCAGAATCCAACTCAGAATATTCTCTAATTCTCTTTGATATCTGTGTTCATTCTGTTACCTAGCTTGTTCAGGATGTTCGAGACAGAGACAATTACTGTAAAAATTTTGTGTAAATCTATGAAAACCAAAATGATGCAGTTACATTCCTGTATTTGAAAGAGAAATGGATATTTGCAGCCTGCATGAGAAAGTGTTGCCTTGTAATTTTGGTATGCTGTTGTAATTGCAAGATAGATTTTCTGTTTTATTTTAGAACAAAACTTGCAGTTGCAAGGACAAAAATGTTAAAAATACTTTGTCTTTTGACTAATACTGTCTTTCTGATAGTAAACATGACATGTTTTAATATGTCTGCAATGATCAAAATACTAAATGGAAATATAAGTAATATAAAAAAGAAGAAGACTAATTTTTCTTTAAACAATTTGTAAAAAAATCCTGAAAGATGTCAGGATTAGCTTACCAAAAAGAACTAGTGTTACAATTTCATTTGTTGTGGATAAAATTAGTGCAGAAATCCTCTGAGTAATGTGTACAAACATCTGTGCAATATACTTTGATCACCTTAAAATCACTTTTCTTAATTTCTAGTGAGATCAGGCTTTTTTTTTTCCCCCCACAGGTGTTTAGAACAGTCAGGACAGTACGTCTACACTGTGGAAAATCAATCAGGATTATGGGTGGATATATTGCATTGTTGGAGTGGGACTTCAGAAACATATGGAGAAGGCAGGAAAATTCCTCTGGACTTGCTAGCCAGACTTCCCTTGGGTCTCTGCAAGATACTCCACTGGGTCTCTCTTCATTATTGCTTTCTAATTAGATAGCAACTCCCTCAGGAGCTAGGCAGCTGCTGGAGATGATGGGCTGAAGAGCTCAAAAGAACTGCTGCCCTTATAGCTTTTCTTAATTGCACCATTAGAGGCTACTGAGAATCTCATCTTTTCCAGGTTTCAAGAGCTATGGTGAATAGGAATTGATGTCTTTGGTGGCAGTGAAAGAGATTCTGCATAGTAAGAGCGGATAATGAATTAAAATGCTTTTAAATTAATTTGATGAAGCTCTATGCTATCAAGCCCAATCTTCTGATTTAAACTTAAGCCATCAGCATCTATCTTAATTAGGGTTTGGGCTATTAGGGACAAAAGTGAAGAGTTAGTGGTCGGTGCCAAGAGACACAGTGATTCAGGGGTAATTGTGGCACGTCACCAATGTATATAGGGGAAAGTCAGAGCAGTGCTGGAGTTCTTTTTAAAGAGTTCAGTAACTAATACTTGCTGCTGATGTATCCTTAAGGACCAGAAGAGACAGACTGAAGCCTGCAGTGGCTGGAAGAAATTATTTTTTACTGTGTGCCTGGTTGATTGCAGTAAGTAGCAGGTTGCTGCACTGATGCCTAGGATTACCTAATGTTTGTTATCAAGATTAAAGGATGGGACAATAAGAGCAAAAAACCCCAGTGAATTAAAATTGAGTGGTGTTGCTAGTTCATTCTTCAATTCCCAAATACCTAGGATAAGGTTTCAGCCATGGCTTGTGATTGAGGTTTTATCCACTGCCAGAATGTGTTTAGGTTTGGTAGTTCAGAGAATATAGGCTGACCAGATTAATTCTTTTATGTTTTGGGTTTGTTAGGTAGGCTGAAGGTTGAGAATGGTAAGAACTAATGACTCATGGATAAGAGCATGGTAATTGAACTTGAAGTTTTTAGTGTTGTGCTGGACCTCTCATGTTGATTAATGTAAGTTTTAATGGGCGCTAAAAACTTATGTGGAATCAGTGAAGAAGCCCACAGAAAAGGAACCCACTGAAGATTATATAAATGTATAGCAACTACATCAAGCTTGGAAAGTGCTTGAGCTCTATTCTTAAAAATACTTAGAGACTGTGAAAGTATTTGAAAAATACTATATGTCTTCATGCTCTTTGCAGGTTTTCAGTTGCAATATTGTTTGAGACAAGGTATTGGGCTACAGTTCACCCATTCTCTCATTCAGTACTCCTGTCCTCGTTTGTGGTCCAAGGAGGTAGCCCAGTGGTATATCTTTGACTTGCAGCATGTGTTACAACATGTTTTATTTGAGAGAAGAGGTTCTGTATTATCAAAAAGCTGATTATGTTTATATGTAGGTGCTTTTGCTTGTTTTTGACTGTGCATGAGCTACAGTTGGAATTGAGTGTGATTTCTGCTAGAGACTTGAAACAGAGTGAATGTTTTGGACAAAAGACATTGAGGATACTAGCCCTGATTTTGCATTTTTTTTTTAATATGTGTACCCATTTTATGGTTAATTCTGCCCAATTTATTGGAAACTGGGCTGTCATTAAAAATCTAATTAGTTTCAAGTGTTGGTTTAACCCCATCTGGCAGTTCTGACCCACACAGCTTGCTAGCTCCTCCCTAGCAGGATGAAGGCAGGAATCTGGGTAAAAATGCAAAAACTTTAAGGTTGAGATGAGGACACCTTAATAGGTAAACAGCAAAGCAAGAAAAGGAATTTATTCACTGCTTCCCATGGACAGGCAGGTGTGCAGCCATCCCCATGAAAGCAGGGCTTCGTCATATGTAATGGTGACTTGGGAAGACAAATGTCATCACTCCAAACATCTTTCACTTCCTTCTTCCCCCAGCTTTTAGTGCTCAGCATGACAATGGTAGGGAAGGTCTCTTTGGTCAGTTGGGGTCAGGTGTCTGGGCTGAGTCCCTTCTGGTCCCTTCTTGTGTACCCCCAGCCTACGTGCTGGTAGTCACTGCTCAGCAATAACTGAAATGTCACTGTGTTATCGACTATTTCAATCACAAAATTAAAACATAGCCCCCCTACAAGCTGCTCTGAAGAAATTGACTTCAATCCTAGCCAAACCCCGTACAGCTACTCATTGGACTTTGCAAGGAAAAGATTTATATGAAAAATGTTAAAGTTTCACTGCATTCCTAAGCTGCTTTACAGTTGTAACTGGTAACATATTACAAGATTTCATATTCTTATTACAAAGCTGATTTTTGATAACTCAGGAGTCTCTTCTGTCTTAAACAGCTTGGTCCAGATTCTTTCTAACCAAGGCCAGTTAAGACTGTGATGGTATTCTCTTGAGCTACAGCTGTTATTAATCCCCTGTTTGCAGCTACTGTCCTGACAAAACTGAGGATGTTTTGAGATCATGGTCTCCTTTAGCATGCTGTTGATTGCAATCCAAAGGTAAACAATTGTTTTAGTTTGAATGGCTGTCTGCATCCTTTTGGAAGGCATTTCCTGATCTGTCAAATAATTTAGGCACAACATAAATCTGTAATGGCCCAGGACTCCAGGACATCCAGCTTCATAACTGAAGGGAGAAGTATCTATGTACCTTAAAATTTAACCATCTGAAACACTGAGCAAGTAGTACCATCCTGCACATACGTACTTTCCCCAGACACAGCAGTGTTAGTGAATAAATGTTTTGTGATCTTAGGTTCCTGATTGTTCTTCAGAGGTTATTTATTGCATCATTGACCATCTGCAAGCTCTACTACTATACTATTAAAGGAATGCCTAAATATTAACCTGACTAAAGCTAGAGATGGTCCTGAAGGCTTTGCATTGACTTTTTTAAGCATGAAAGAACCACTTTTCATTAATTGGTTTTTATTGTCTATTTATTTTGTAAGTAACTCATATTTCTGAGCAGAGTAATTTTTTTCATCTCAGAAAAGAAATTTCTAAATTGCACCTAGAATTTCTGACCAGAAAAATGAAACTCTTGCTTTCAGCACCTGTGCTTCATTAATTGAAATTTTTCAGTGTGTAAATGCAGTACAATTTTACATAATCAATTTGTTGGTACTTTTTATTCCCTTCTACTTTTAACTTTCCTTTTAGTTTCCTGCTTTGTGGTGAGATAATGCCTTTTTTTTTTTTCCCAGGTAAATATGATAAGCGTACTAGAATAACAAATAAGCTGACCAATAATTTTAATTTTTTGTTAACAGATTACATGTTAATTAGAAAATTATGTATTCAAATTAATTTTCATAGTTAATTCTAATTAAAGCAAAGAACCCCTGAGAGCTCAGCCTATTTGATCTGTAGATTTCAAATTTCATGGACTCATGGGCATGAAAATATTAAGTAATTTACTAGTGGCGGTATTACACTAAATACTGTACTCCCTACTGATCTTAGTTTTAGGGTTTCCTTTCCATGAAACTCCAAGCACTGTCAGAGAATCGTACAGGCAAACACTGCATGAGCCCCTGTTTGGAGACTACAATCAGACTGTGCAAGAGGAGCTTTGACATTGTGATGAACAGTGTGATGGAGAAAAGAAGCTTTCAGCAGAACTGCATAGCAGAAAATGTACTGTCAAAAGAAAAATATTGATAATTGTGCTTTGAAGCTAGGAAATATTCTTGAAGTATCATGGTGGAGACTCTGTTTGCCAGGGATTATTCATCTACTTAAGCAGAGTGGTCTTTATCTTCTGTGAACTCCCTGTAACCACCATGGAAGAAAAGGGATTTCTTGGTTTTCTTAACAATGCGTGCAAAGTGCTTTTTAAACAAGTTGGCCTAAATCCACAGAAATGCTGGCATGCTCTGCCATGCAGAGACTTTTAGCTCTCGGTTAATTGTTCAGGTGCCATATAGAAGGCACAAGAGGTTTTTACAAAAGCCAATAAAGAAACAGTGCCATGCAGTTCAAGTTTTTCTACTTGATACTTGAGTATCAAACTTTAGTGTCAAAATCAACCTTCTTAGGATTCTTACAGCTGGAACCAAGGTCAGCTTATAACCTTATAATGCCTATTCATTTGCTGCTAGTTGGAAGAAGAACACACTGATTGGACAGAAATATGATCTGCAGATTGGACGTAGATGCTACTTGCTTTCAAATCTCTGACTTGTTGGAAAACTGCAAGATGCAGTTTTCGAACCCCTTGTTGTCCTGTGGCAGTCTGTTCACTTGGCCTGTCACCACCATCTTTTGAAACCAGTTAACCTCAAAGGATTTGGACCAGCTCACAATCCCACCTGGAGCACCAGTCAGAGTCAACCATAACCATCTTGGAAGAATTAGTCAGAGATCACTTATTTTGGCTGAGATTGGCACCTGAGAATGACTAGAAAAGACATTTATTTTTCCAGGCTCTTGCTATGAAATTATCTAGGTATTGATATATTTTCACCTGGATAGAAAGCCCACCTCTGCAGACTTTTATTTCTGTACGTTACAAGTGCTCATTTAAGAGCGAGATAAAATAGTGTTTCTGCCTTGGCAGGCATCTCTCGGAATTGATTTTCAATGTTTTACTCTTGGGAATGTAATTTAAAAAAAAATAAATTTGAAGGTTGTGTTTTAAAAGTTTAAGTGACCTCCAGTGTGGTAGAACATGGAAGGCTGTCAAAAGAATGACCTCCAGGCAATCTGATACCTTCCACTGGGAAGAATGTTTTGCAAATAAGTAAAAGGTATTTTTTCTCCATTCTATATATTCAAAGCTTTTTTATAGCAGATTTGGCTCCATAGAATCAGGAGCAGAGAATTTTCCCTACAACTGTCTCTCAGCACAGAAAATGGCAAGCTGAGTTTTCTGGCATTGCTCTCACAGGCTACAGAGTCTTGGGCTGTCATTTGAAAGCAGCAAGTATGTGATATAATTTCTCAAGTATATAATGTCACTTGATTTTACTTCTTTCTTTGAGCAGTTTACAATTGATAGTTTGTGCAATAGAAACTATTCTTCCTGGAATGCAAAAATTGAAGGATCAGGATCCAAAATTCTAACATTGCATATAAGCTTGTTATGAGCATGAAGGTTGAATATTTACAGGAATTCCTCAAAAAAGATAAAAAAAAATTTTAAAAAAAATTGCTCTACATAGATTTTGTCACACAATAAAAAAAAATCTACTGTGAACTACATTAAGTATTCAGTTGCTTATCAGTCTATTTGTCACCAGATTTTTAAAGCATCTTCAGTTTTTTCCCCTAACACATGGCAAAAGTCTATTACTCAATTCTGTGTTTTATATTCAATTTCTAACTTCAAGGTTTTATATAGAAAAAAGGTTTAGTTGGGATAAACGGATCAAAACAGCAAAAGAAACTCAATTTTAGCTGGCATTCTAAAATTACAAGGCTAAGAATTCAGACAATATTTATAGGGTAACAAATGGAATCAGGCTGAAAACAAGAAGAACAAACAAAAATAAAAGTTTTAAAACCTACAATGCTTCTAAACCACTATTTTCTATTATTTTTTCTTTCAAGTAATGTCCAAGGCATGCTACTGTGTGAAATTTGCACAAGGGATTTGGCATATAGGGTTTTTCTTCCCCCTCCTAGAATCTGGAAAGCAAACCAAGAAGGAATATCTTGTTTTCCATTAATAAGAAGGCAAATAAAAATGCAAAAACATGTGGAGTTCTAGCTGGCAAAGCTAAATCTGAGGCTAAGTAACCATCCCTCTTAGCAAATATGTGTTTGCCTTCAAAAGAGGCTCATTCTTTCAAGTTACTGAGGTCTATTAGTAGTTTGTCTGACACCTACAAGGACATCAGTTATGTTGAGAAATGAGAACATCACACTTGGAAGCAGTGATCTAAATTACAGACCCCTTTAAAAATGATATGTCTACAAAGAATAATTAGTCGGTGTTAATCTTTTCTTTCTATCATCACTCTAATTTTCCCGTTTGAACTTGTTTCACACAGAAAACACTCTGTGCTTTTTTGAGGAAGAAATCCTACCTCAGTACACAAAAAGTGACATGACAATAAAACTTCCTGTCATACGCTTTTGCAAGCAATTGTGATTACAACATAGATGGTTTTTAATTATTTGTTCTTCCCATCATTCCTGTACTGCATGCATGGCTTGAATCCCTCCAAATATGAGAGCTCTGAGCATGTAGGCTAGAGTATTTTGCTTCTGCAGAGAATCCTGTAAGTTTTGGCTCCAATGTCCAAGGTAAGACTAATGACAAGGTATTGTAAACAACTCATTCATATTTTGGTTTTATTTTGTAATTTCTACTGACTATTCTAATAATAAGGAGAAAACTTTATTGCTTTATTAGCTTCTCATGAAATCGTCTGATTGTGACTCATTCTGTTCGTTCTTCTTCTGAAGAATGGCACTAGGTAAGAAGAAAAAGAGCAAATTATTTTGCCACAGAGTTGCTGATACTTGGCCAAACTTTCTTTTATCCTTTGGAGACTCTTATGAACTTTAGTGTTACCCTGGTTTCTTCTCTGGTTTTCCAAGATATTCAGATCCTACTTTTTAAAAATCATTTCAATGATTATAGTTTAAAAGAACTTTCTGCTATAAGTAAGGTCTTCAAAGGAGCCTTTTGTCTTTGAAGTTGGAAGAGATTAGAGAAAAACTTAAGTAGCTTCCCTGCAGGGCAGATTTGGAGAAAAAGCTGAAGCATCTGTTTGTTCTTTGCCCTTCTTTTTCCTAATATAAAAGCTTTACTGAGGACAGAAGTTGTTTTTTTCTGACTGTTCAAACAATCCACAGATAGGGACACTTTTTTTACTGTCTCTTGGTTTCTTACTAACTTCTAAAAAAACCTGCATGGTGTCATAAAATTATTGTTATCTGATGATCCAGAACATCATGAGTATTGGGAGAGGAAGGCTGGAGTATCCGTGCTGTTCTGAAACTACCTACAAATACTTCTAGTATTTCTCAAATAATTCTTGAGAAGACTGCCATCAGTGTTGCTGGATTCCCCGTGTAAGGAATGGTCATAGATAATTTACAAGTAGATTTATCTATTTTAGGAAGAAAATATTTGCTTCCTAGCATCCTAGACTCCTTTAACCAAGCTGACAAGATCCTGCTTGCAGAATGTGGTAGTGTGTATGTCTACAGACAAATGACTGTATTACTTGAGAGCACATTTCCAGTGAGCTTGCTTCCTGTCTCTCTATTAAATCAGAAGTCTCTGAAAAACTTAGGTTGCAGTCTGTCTGCATTTTGCCTGTTGTACTTGTCTTTCCTGCCGTCCCCTCTTTCCTCTGTTGGCACTATATCAATTTTACCAGTATTCCTGGAGAAGCTGCTTAAAGGGTCAGAGGTGAATTAGTGCTAACTTCATGGTATTTCATTTGGCAATTTATTCTTCCTTTTTGTCCTTTTAGGTTTAGCACAGGATTAAAAGGAAGTCTGCCAGTAAATTGGGTTTTAAAATACTGTTGCACAATGAACCCATCCAGCCTGAGCATAAAATACCAGTAATTTGCATTGTCCTTGTATCTTACAGTTAATTTCAAAAAATTCTCACATTAAATTACTCAATCTTGTAATAGAGGAACTTCTTAATAGCATTGCTGAAATGCAGTATCTTAATAAATTCAGCTGTCTTTTTTAATTTATTACTATTTATTAATTATATTTTGAGACCAATTTAATTTCAGTTATTTGTGAATTTTCCAGGTCTTTTTGAATTATCCTTTTTGAAATGCAGTAGCATTAGATTTCCACAACTTAGTTTAGGCATCTCAATCATAGATAGCTTTGTGTCCATATCTTCCACATTGCTAATGCTGAGAGTATTCTGTCATGTCAAAGTGTGGTGGAAAGTAATTTTGTGTCTTAGTGTGATAGTAAGCTAAGTAGGTCCTCCACATCTCATAGCTGCATTTTAAAATTATGGGTTTTTTATTATTCCATTATTATCCCAAAGCACTTAGAAATCTTGTAGCAACAAATGAGGAAAGGGTCTGAGTAACATGGTCTAGTGGAAGGTGTCCCTACTCATGGCAGGAGGGGAAGAACTAGATGATGGCAGAACTCTCTGAGGTCCCTTCCAACCCAAACTATTCTATGGTTCTATGAATTATTGAAATTATCATTAATTTTATTTGTGAATGGCGTCAGAATACCTTTATTATTGTTATCAGTAAGTGAAATTTCCATGCTTCTCTATAAATATGTAAAAGAGCAAGTGCATATTTAGAAGTAGATAAAAGATTAAAAAAAATTAGTCGTCCTTACATATTTTAATTGCTACGTATGCCATTCATATTTCATCTGAAGTAAGAAAAAAGTATTAAAAAAAATGAGAATTTTAACTTATATTTTTTTTACTATGTGCAAGAAACTGCCAGGATTCATATTTAAATCAGTGTTAGAAGTGTTCAGGTTTCAAAATATCACAAATGTTGAATCTGTTGCTACAGCCAGCACTTATTTTTCGTTATTAATAATTAATTAATTATAATTAATTTTCATTGTTCTTCATGCATGTGGTTAGCACAGATGCAACAGATTCTTTGAAACAATGGGAAATGATACAGAGAAACTGATAAACACCTCAGGGTTTTTCAATTGCTTGTTAAATATTATTGAATACAGAATGAAGCATCATTTGAGTATTCAAGAAAATGCTGGAGAAAATATTATACCATTAATGTAAGATCAAACATAATAGAGTCAATTTACAGATGACTGATGTGACAAAGATGAAAAAACAAAGCTAAGCATCACCCTTCAGAGTACATCTTCCCTCCACTTTGAGAACTAGAAGCTATGTATGGATGGTTTTTACACAGCAGAAGGCACAGATGGTATTGAATTTTAACAGCTGTCTTCCATTAAGAGTTACTGGTAGTGTGGATGAATGGAGTTAATGTCTAGACAGTGAGAAATCTTTATTTTTACCCATGTCTTTGTCCTTACTATTGCTAAGAACTATTGTGGAATTATAGAAAAACATTGATTGAACAGTACATCTGGGAGCCTTTTAGTCAGTCTACTCAAGAAGGACCAGTTTACATCAGGTTGCTTAGATCCATGTCTATTTGATTTTTAAGTGTCTCCAAGCACTGTAGTTACCAGGACCCAAGTCAGACTCCAGTCAACTCCCTCAGTACCTTTGCTCACATTGCAGCTAGTCCCATGGAGCTGTGTGTGTCCAGTTGGTTTAAGTGCTGCCCACCTCCTTCCTCTGCTGTGGATAATGCTTCACTCCCAAAGACTCTGTAAATAAACTCTTGGACTGGGGAGAGCCAAATTTGCCGACAAAACCCAAGGCACAAAAAGACATTGAGTATCTTGGCCTTTCCCATGTCCTTTGTCACTAAGCTGTTCTCCACCCCACTGAGCAGCAGACATGTGCTTCCTTGTTTGTCCTTTGCTGCCAATGTACTTATGGGAGCTCTTTCCCTTGTACCTAACCTTAATAATCCTTTGATTATTTCTACTCCAGCTGAGCTGCTGCTTTTGTAGTTTCACCACTCTGCACTTGAGCAATGCTTCTGTTCCCCCAAGTGACTTGTCCCTGCTTCCACCGTCTGGGTGATGCAGCTTCATAGTATTTTCAGGTGTCATTTGCTACACAAATTTTTTCCTTAGTCAGACTCATTTAAGTAGTCTATGTTTGACTTTAGAATGTAGTTACACATTTTGTTACACTTATATAGGAACAATGAATGAATATTGTAGCTAATACAGCTTTTCAGCCCTTTGTACATACTGGAAAGATGAAGGCATACTAGTGCTACTTTGTGGAAATGAACACATTGTATATTAGTCTTGTGAAAATCCTTTCAGCCTCAGCAAAATTATTGCCAGGATTGTGAAACCCAAGAAGAAAGTAGTGAGAGTGCTGGTAGCACAAGAGACCCTGAGAATGAAACTACCTGGAGACACCACTGGCTGGTCTAGCAGCTCACAGATGCCTGCAAGTGGGAGTCCTTTTACCCAGGACAACTTTTATCCATGGCAAGCTCCTTCTAGCTTTCTAAAGAAAATAAGTCAGAAATAAAACAAAGCCTTCAGATGGATGAGTGAGTTGAGCTGAGTGATGAATGCTAGGACTGGCACAGGAGAGAAAGGAGCGCCATGTGCCTTGAAGCAGGGGAAAAGAAGAGGGAAGAAGCTGTCCTCAAATTGTGTTTTTGTGCTTCAGCTACTCAATTTAATTCAGTAGAATTCCTGGTATAAATGCATTTAAATATTTTGTTGGCTTATACCTAATAACAACATCAAGCACTTCTAGAGGTTTCTTTATCTTAGTGACAAAAAATTAACATAGTTTAAAATACTAAAATTTCTATTACAGTACATTAAAAAAGAAGAATATAAGATAAAAGTCATCTTACTACTCTTGTCTCATAACGATGTTCATTTTTATTTATTCTACTGTGTGTTTCCTAGGCCACCTATGCTTTCCAAGATATCTGCTTCCAATGAGAAGTGGAGATTTCCTATTTGGCCAGAATGGAATGATGCAGATATCAATGCAGAAAAATGGGATGCTGGAAAAGCTGGAAAAGAAAAACCTGGAAAAGGTCAAATTTCAGTAAGTTGTGTGACACATATTACTTGCACTTAAATTTTTGTATGTGTATTTAATAGAGTATTTGTCACAGCTTCAAAATAAAATGTTACTGCTAAATATATTAATTTTCAATAATATATTTTCAATATGTTGAAGTGGTTCCCTACTAAACTACAGTAATAAACCAGAAATATTGTACATTGTTTAATTGCTGCCTTTCAAATGAACTGTTAACATACCTGTGTGCATTAATGTGTGTACATTAATGGTTTTAAAAAGATACAGCCCCCAAATCTATTTCATAGCATAACTTAAACTGGGGATGTGGGAACAGCTGAACTCTTGTAGTATGTCAGGGCACTGCAGTTTCTCTGGGCTCAAAATATTTGATGCGTTCATCTTTGTTATGGCAAAAATGGATGTTGAAACACTGCACTGCACTTTCTGGACATGTGAAACACTGTCTGCAGTTTTAGAATGTAGAGAATGATTTGAGGGAGTATTGTCATTTTGCAGAAAGTAAGCACCTGCCAGATGCAGAAAAATTGCAGTTTTCCAACTTTAAAATTAATTAAGTCTCATGGATTTTTACTCCTTCGAACTGGTTATCATTGCAGAATGTATGGATCTTTTATACAGAGTAGTAGTAAATGTATTTCTTAAAGAATTTCTTAAACTCAGCATTTTAAATTGCAATTTAAAATGCATTACCTACCACACATTTTAAATTGAAATTTAAAATGCATTAAATACCATGCTTTATAATATATCTTGTATGCAAATTCTGCATTTTTCATGTGTTTCTTCTGAATATGTCCTTGTGTGCTATGTTTATGTTTCCATATATAGTTCTAGATTATTTTTTTCTTATCCCAAGGTTGACTATATTATACTCCTATGGGGCCAAAGTATTGTTTTGAGAGAAGGTATACATTCTGTACCAAATACTGCCATTAACTTGTCAAGTAAATAATTTTCCTTCTCCTTTTCCATTACCACATTTGGTGTCTTTGGGCTGTACTCAGCATTTATCTAGCACTAATTTGTTAATTCTACCAGACATTTTTATCATATATAAACTTCAAAATAACTATATCTGAAAACCTTTCTTCTATTTTAGCGCAAGAGGTGTTCTGAGTTGTTTACTGGACTCATCAGTTCTTCAGCTACAAGCTGTATGAAACATTGCTGCTTTTACTGTTTAAAGGAATTATATGTCAGTCACAGCAGATGAATTTACAGAACTAAAGAATTTTGTGATGTGACCTCTTTTGATCCAAGCAGAATTCAACACTGAATAGGTTATTTCAGCTGGAAACAAAATTAGTAATGTCATCCAGGACCTTTGAGTACACTTGGAACACAAATATAAACAGTCCTATTTTCCTGTGTGGGTAAAGAAATCAATCTGAAGCGGTCTCTTTCCTTGTAATGCTGAAAGTCTGTTACCAAGCATCCGTACACAATGCCCTCTCTTAGAGAACTGTGTTGTTGAGACTCGGCATTTGGCCTTGTCTTTGTCTCTTGTGCCTATTTCTTTCATGTCCTTCCTGTGGAACTTGTGGTTGAGACTCCTGTCCTTAGAGCTTGAACCCCGAGTCTTAGCACTTGCCATCTTATAGCCACCTTAGATTAAAGATAAGTTAAAACTTGATTTTTTTCTCAGACAAGTTTAGCTAGACCTACAGTATTCTTCTTCAAAGCTTTTTTTTTGCACTAGTACTCTAAAGAAACGTTGTATCTTTCTAGGTGTGGTTTGTTGGGTTTTTTAACCTTTTCATAGTGTCCTGTCATTCCCATTTACCTTCCTTTCTACGGTTCATCCAAACTTTTAGATATTAGACTTCTTAAACTTATCTAAAGTTTAAGAGCAAAACTTTCCTGTTATGCCATGAAGTCAGGGTTGGATGTCTCTGAACTCAGAATATAAACTTTATTCATACAGTTTAATATGGGCCAGGCTCCAAGGCACTCTTTAAGCTTTCAGGGAAAAAAAAAAAAGTATTCCTAAAACATTCCTTCCCTCCCCCCCAGTTTATCTTTTTTCCTTCAGGTACTGAAATAGCTTGCTACAGATTTTTATGTTGAAGGAATTTACACAGTGAAATAATTTAAAAATACGGGGAAAAGATTATTTGGGAGTCTTTGGTTTGTGCTTGGTTTTTATGCTTTTGTGATGTACTTTGTTTTGCCTTCCTTTAACCATTAAGGACTCAAAGTATCATAGATTTTTGTTCTTGGCAACTCTTTCTCTGGTGTGTAGAAGATAGAGTGCATTGTAGAATTATACAAATGTATAATATGACTAAAAGCTGTTTAAAATCCAGGCAAAAATAAAAGGCATTGAGCATGTAACTGATTAGCTTCTCAGTCAGCACACCCTGTATCAGAGGCATGTCCTCATCCTACACTGTGCCAGTAAGTAAACAGATATCATATATCCTGACACCTTCTGTGCACATGGAGGATAAGCACCACCTAAAAATGCAAGTTTGAAAACTCTATGAGCCTCTCTTTTTAGTGGGCTAATTCATGCTGTATAATTATAGTTCTCTTTGGTTTATACAGCAGTGCTAAATGCATGGAACATGCTTTTTTTGTGTCTTAAAAATTGCTTCAGATATTTCAGTCTTCAACTTAAAAATCCGTAGAAATAAGTGAGTTAGAAAAAGTAATTAGGAATAACTTTGTAGAAGAGTAACTGACGTAAAAATTTAAGCTTTTTTGGAGACCTTTCTGAAAGGGGAAAAGAAAGAGAATAATTTCACACAGACCTCTTAGAAAGTGCAGACCACATAAACTTCACACTGCAGATGGCTTTTGTGCTGCATCTTCATATTGGGCTTTGGGCTCTTTTTGTTCAGTTGTAGATGCTAATTGTTCTTTTTTATGCTATTTTGCTCCTCAAGTGAATTATCCTCTGAACAATTTATTATTTTAAATCTCACAGAAGATACAATACTGTAATTATTAAAAGTGGTCCATTTTTGTTCATGCATATTTTATGTAGCCTGGATTTGATGACCCTGAAGGGAAAATAAGGTTGCCAGCATCTTTAAAAGTGCATTCATGGAAACGTCCACAAGAGTTTTTAACAAAAGAGGTAAGAAACAAGCAAGGTACTGATGAAAAAATGCTAATCGCCTAACTCATGAAAAGTAGAGTGAAATTAGCAGATATCAACAGGTAAAAGCCACTTGACCACACAGTCAGTCCTTTCCTGGAGACTGGTGTAGATGAGCTGTGTTCTCACACAGGGCTGGCTGGGCTAGAATCCCTGGGCACAGGATGAGCTCACACAGCCGACACTAATGGCAGAGCCTGCAGGTAGCTCCTGATCCCTACTGGCAATTACATCACCTCCATCTCCTTGGCTTTATGTAACCACAGCAGCAAGTTCTTCAATGTCCTTTCATTTTACAGCAGAAATTGTGAGCAGAGTGGTTTTCTTGTAAGAATCCTTTCATAGCTCAAATTGTATCATAGGTCAGTAAAACCAAAATGGACAGAAACTGCAGAGAATGCTGCATAGATGAATCAGAGGCCTGTTTGATGGCACACAGCATGGGTTTCTCAGTGTCTGAAAGGACATAAGATTACCTATACTAACTCCATTCCTTACAGTTAGCTGTAATAACAGCATTCTCAATGATACTATACAGAATCTGAGAGCCATTATTAATGGGATAAGACCACCATTGACCAGCACTTCCTGGTGCAAAACATCATGGTAGTGTCATCCTCCCACATCTACTTCATCTCTTGACTCCCGTGTTCATTTGGAAGACAACTGGATGGAGAGATGCCTTTTTATTTTAATTTGTGTTCTTTTTTTCTCATTTAAGAATTACTGTCATGGCAGAAAAATTTCTGTATGTTCCAAATGAGGCTTCTCTTGATCAGGTGTCTGAAGTACTCATATTTGTCATGAAACCATGAACTAACTTTACCAGAACTAATGTACTTTTTTACACTTCAACTATCATATTTTTCTGGGCTGCACAGAGTACATGTCCATGTCTTTGACAGCACTTGTCTGCAAGGTGACCATAACATTTTAAAATTATGCATAGCTGTTATTCAGTTTAATTTTAAAATTTATTGCAGAGAAAATAAACAGCCTCCCATTTCAAAGGTTAGTGTTCTCCAATACTGTTACTAATCTAAGAGTTTACATGATTTACTTCAGATGAATTATTGAAGTTTTAAAACACTTGGACCACCCTTCCAACTTTTTCAGGCTTGTCAGTTTTCCTTTTGTCAGCTTGTCAATTCCATTTTTTATTAACTAGACACTAAACAGATCTAAGTTTAATTTTTAATGGAGGAAGAAGGGGAGGTCAGAGGAGTAATTGACGAGACCAAAAGATTGGATAGGATATGCTGCCAAAATGCATAAACTGGGTGGAGGTATCTGAAAGATGACAGCAAGAGAGCTGGCAACCCAGAAGGTCATGGAAAAATGTATCTGAATTAAAAATAGCTTTTAAAATCTATCTCCAGAGTACTATGAAGAAAACATTTGTTTTCTTTAGGACCTGATTAAAACTTTGATGCTTCTTCTTGTCCAATATATATTGAATCAACAAGCAATGATTACCAGAGATTTTATATAAAAAAAAAAGTAAATGTCAAGTGATGAAAGGCTATTAATAATTACTTGTTGCCTGATACATTTTAACTATAAAAGAAAGCATAAACATGCCTATTTAGTGTGGTAAGCAAAGAATCAAGAACGAACACCAATATGTGATGGGAGGCACAGATACATTTAGTTCAATAAACTGCAATCCCAGTCTGTTATTACTAAACTGCTTAAAAAAAGGAAATGGGCTGTACAAGAGGGAAATAGTCGTGAACACTATGCAATGCAGCCAAAGGTTTGATAAAGTCACTGCTCAGACAATAGCACTGTCTAACTGAACCCTGTGAACCCTGGTGGGTGGCTAAGAGAATGTCAAAATATGAGACAGTGTTATGATCATGATTTAAATTCAGATCTGCTAACATCTTAAGAAATTAAGAGCATCTCAATTTACTTATGTGATTATTAAATTCGATATTCTTTAAATCTTCTGGTAAAAATAATAATATTTTTTTAAGAATTCTGGACTTATATTTTAAGGAAGTTTTATTAAGAAATACCAAAACATCTACATGATCACTTCTAGTTTTCAAATGTGTAATGAATGTTTGCCAGATGTCCAAAATTTTCATGTTCACTGCAGTTAAATGCTAATGTTAATTTCATTTTTTCCAGATAATTTAGCTATGGACCTAACTAATTTACTTTCTACTAGGTTCCTGTGGTAGTCCAAAATGAAACCTCATTTGACCTTGTTTCAGCAAATGAGCACATATTTTGTTGTGAGGTAGGTGGAAATAAATTAATGTCCCTTTAAAAAAAAATATTTCCTTTTTCTTATATTTCTTTAACTTTTTGAATTTCACTCCAAATTCCTACAAAGAAGAAATTAATTTTGAGATATTTTTAAAGTAGAAAAAGAATGTAGGGGATAAGGTGAAGAAATGATCTAGATTATTATAATTAGAATTTACCTTTTTTAGAATTTGAAAAATCAGTGATGGTAAGAGGTTTTCCAAAGTTTTTTAAAAACGTACATATGCAGTCTATGAACTAAGGTAATTACTACTGGATAATATTGTCTAACAAAAAGAGTAAATAAAGGCTATGTTAGAAAGGATTCATATTTTTTATTCAAACTTTCTGGAAGTCCTAGTGGGTCTGCCTGTGTGTGCAAATATCTGTGACCCAGACAGTCTTTTCCATCTCTCCAGAATTTATTGCTTTAAAATGAATGTTTACTGAATTTCTGCAGGTCTTGGGAAAATATAAACCAGGTGGAACCATGGCATCTGAGTGCCTTACTGAATATAATTACTTAGTAATTTCTAGTTCATTCAGTATGTCAATGCATATTCAAAATTCAGCACCAAAGATATAAGGGAGGAAACACTAGAAGACAGGTCATGTAAATTTTGAAGTCTACAAAACCACTAATTTATTTTAGGACAAGTTTCTTGGAGCATCCATAGAACTACTAATTAATTTTAGGGCAAGTTTCTTGTAGTAAAAGCTTTTTTTCATTCCAGTTTGTATAAATCATTATAACAGTTCAGTAATACTCGTGAAAGTATGACATGCATCAGAAATCTGCATGTTATAAAAACACATGTGTAAAGCATGATTAGTTAAAGCTGTTATTTTGAGTCTTAAAAATTACTAAGTACATTTAATAATTTATGAGTTCTTTAACTGAGTACAAATAATGACTATTAAAGGCAAGACTAATTTTTAGCAGCTGGCTTTTAATAAGCAATTAAACAAGTGACAACTTGCAAGTTCTGTAACATAATTTACTTTAAGATCATATTTCTTCATTTGTCTTTGTTAAATGATGAATACCTTTATTAATACTGTGTCTTCACTTAGTTTCATGAAGCCTTGTGCTATTGTAGATAGGTATTGTAATGATTTTAAAAGAAGTTGTAACAGTGAAATTAATTTTTCCATTAAACCATAGCTATATTTTTATGTCACTTTTTTATTTACAACAGAATCTGTTTTATTCTTTGATCATTGTAATATAACTTGAATTTTTTTTCAAAAATATATTATTTGAAAAGAATTTTTTTTTCTATTTTTCTCTTGTTTTAGCTGATGAGATGGATTGTAAGTGAAATCTATGCTGTCTGGAGGATATATAATGAAAATTCCTTAAATAGTGAAACACTTGTTTGGAAACCTTGGGAACACATTTATGCCTTATGTAAAGCTACCAAGGAACACATACCACTGTACAATAAATTTGGAAAATATGTATTGAAACTTTATTGGATGGTGAGTTGCTTCCTCCAACAATATAAAATATGATGCAGCTAGCATAGCAAATTTTAATGGTTAGTGGACATATATTTTATTATTGAAAATACATAGATTTTTAGGAGTAGAAAAACTGAAAAATTGTTGATGCTTGTTAATTAAAATGCCTCTTACCGTTCATGTGATTTTTGTACAATTTGTGGCTTGATGAAAGTGTTATTACTTGAAAAGGCAATATTTAATTTCTGTAGTTTTGTAGGTTTGATGTAAATGCTTAGTGGAGTGAGACGTGTGACCCACACCTCTGGTGTATTAGGCTATAAGTTTTTTGGGTTTTTTTATGTTTAAGTAATTCAGTTGACTGACCTTACAGAGAAACTTGTATCTAAGTGTATTTAAAGATGGATACTTCCAGTGTGAGAACCATTTTCTGGTTAAACTAGAACATCCCAAGGATTTCTAAAGATAACAGAGAATAACTTCTTAACAGATTTGGCAGTCGACAGGGAACAGTTAATTGCATATGGAACCTCACTTTAATAAAGAAATAGTGACATATAAAAGAACTGACATCTAAACGTTATCTATGTTGTTGGAGTTATTTCAATTACATTTGTCTTTTGGAAACAGAAATATCACTGCATGCTAAGACCTATAACTAACCCTATTAAACTTGCAGTTTCAAAGTTGAAAATATTTTTGAGACTACCAGTTAAAAGAGAAACTTGAAAGTGACCTTCTCTGCAAGGGGAACACTTACCAGATTTACAAGTCTGTGCTTTCCTCATTCCTTACTACTGCCTCCACATGTGGAATAACTTATATTCATATAGAAATGGGTTGCATGAGTTTAAGAAGGCATAAATTGTGTTGTCCAATTTCCTCAGCAGAGACATTATTCTGTGTGTGAATTTAATGCTGCAGATATTATGTAGTCATGTGGTAAAATACTACATTTTAAAGTGTATCTAAGAGTCACCAGTGTGCTTCATTTTATTTTTCACTTTTGTCACTTTTTGTTTCTTTTTTTTTTTTTTTTTTTTTGGTTTGGGCCTGAATACAAAAAATTGTATTCAGTTTTTTTTTCCCTCTGGGTTTACAGTTGTATTTTACAAAAGAGAAAGGAGAAAGTAGAAAATTAAATGAAAAAGAGGGAAAAAAGTGGAGGAATAATGAACTGATATCACTAATATTCTGCATTGAGTCCTGAAGGTATTGTGTATGACATCAAACCTGTGGATAATATTTTTTTCACATAATTGGCACAATATATAAATTATACCCCACATTCTACTTTCACTTTGCATTCCTGAGGCTTATTGAATTGAGAATTTTTTTCTCACTTTTTTCCATCTGTAGACCTGTCCTACATTTTTTAAAAAAAATTTCTTTACTTTCTTTTCCTTTACTTATTAACTTGTACTGTTCTCCCTACCTAGTAAGCTTCAGCAATTATTAGAAGAGGAGGTATGTGATCATATCACTGACTAGGTCCTTTTCAAACTAGGGAAATTTAAATATTTTGTTTTGGTTCCCACAAAATGGTTCTTATCACAAGAACCTTCTTTTATGCATTTTTAATATCTTTGCCCTCTGGCCTAAATTTGTTTTCTCCTTAGGCCTATAGAATTCATAGCATTAATCAGCTGTCATTTCAGCTTGAATCCATAGTTTAGTTGCAAGAAGAGAAGAGTAGTTTTGCACTCTCCAATAGCACAGGGGGGCCACTTCAGTGTTTTGGTCATTCTTCATCATTTTGTGGGTGAATTAACAGAAGTACTTACAATTGGCCCACCTATTTTGTATTATATCTTCATCAGTAGGACAGAGACTTTTATTTTGAGAACTGTTGATAAGATTATTTTGTGGAATACTAGCTCAATTTACTAATGAAGTATCTGGTATTGGAGATATCTGTACTTCATCTTACCTGTTTGTTTCTTATCCGGGAAATAGAGGTATTTTTTTTTATTGTAATGCTTAACAGGAGACTAACTGCAGTCAACATCCCCAGGTAGGTTTTAGGAAGCAAAAAGGACTGCTTGTATCACTAGTATTTTCCAGACTGAGACCTAAAGAGGCCCTTAAAAAGCTGCTATCTTGGTTAAGCCTTTTTTTAATCATCAATGTTTCTCAGACATCTGTCATGGCAGCTGAAGAAACAACAATGAATGCATGCACATGCTGTACTACATATATGAGATGAAATACATTTGGAAATAGCAGCAATTAGATTAATCTCTGAAACAAATAACTCAGATCAGTAATAAGGTGCTATGAATGCTGTTTCCAGGCTTCTCATTTATTATGTAAGGACTTCCTTTAAAGCCATCTGTGATATAAAGCAAGTTACAGTAGAATTGGGTTCTTGGAAATGCATTAAAAGTTCTCTTACATACTCTTAACTTGTCAGCCCACAAACTAATTTTTTTCCTTCTGCTTTTTTCCCCTTTCCTTGTCACAGGGTTGTTGGAGGAAGATCACTGTGGATGACACTATGCCTTTCGATGAAGAGGAGAATTTGTTATTACCAGCTACAACCTGCCAAAATGAACTTTGGCCAATGTTGCTGTCCAAAGGTATAATTAAGTTAGCAAATACGAGGTATGTTTTGTCATCTCATTTTTGGTTTGTATTGTGAAGTCACATGGTAATAGCAAAAGATTGATTTAGTATACATAGGAAATATTTTATAATGACAATTATATACTTCCAAATGCTGGCACTTTAAATCACTAAAACAAAATCCTCTATAGCTACAGAATGTGCAGGGTTTCCTTTCTAGATGTGTTTGTAAATTTATTCACAGAAAACTTACAAAGAAACTAGAGTACTCTCATTATTTGCTTCATTTGTTTGACATTATTCCTGAAAACTTAACATATGACTTTCTACCAAACAGAAGTACCTGTGAAATTGTCAGCCTTGACTAGTATTGACTCAACCAATGTTGAAAGTAGAGTTTTGTGAGCTGCTTTTGATACCTTTGCTACAGTTGTTCTATTGTGTACAATAATCACTTCCCTAGAACTGACCGGAAAAGTAGAAGATGGCCTATAATGCAGTGATTGACAATTATGGCTACAGGCTCCTATAAAATGAGCAATAAACACCAAGAGTTTAAATGAATAAACTTGAGAAAATAATTCAAAACACTCATCTGGGTAGTGAAGCTTCCCTGTTCTCTTCATGCCAAGTTATGTTTGTTGGAAGAGTCATCTAAAGTATGTTTACGCAGGCTAAGAATTTGCCTAGAGCTGCCTGTTAGGAAACTTGTTTGCAGAAATGTGATTAAAATATTGTATTTCTCTAGAGCACAAGGGTTAACCATACAAATTCTGGCATCTCTGGCCTTGGTTCTCTCATGAAATCTCTTCAGAGATTAGCCAAGTGTCAATTTGAAAGAGTGAACTTCGCTAGAGTGGAAGTAGAACCAGCTTATTCAGAATAACCTGGGGGTTGGAGAAGCTGCTTAGGAAATGCAAGCTGTAGAATCATATCCCTGTTTCAGTGCAAGGGATTTCAAACCCACATCTCCAGCCCTGCAGCTGTGTGCAAGTCTACATAGTATGCTTGTTAACAAAGTTGAAAAAAATGCCATTGTACCAGAGGGAAAATGAATACTGAAATAACGTACCTGATGCAAAGGCATTGACTTTGTAGGGAAGTAGTCAGCAGTGGTTTGGAAAATTCCTAAAATTGCTAGTAATGACTTGTTTTTCATCAAACTATTCTGTGTATAGTCTTAATCCTACAGAATGCAATGTAGACTACAGAGTTTAATGTAGTTGGTTACATTATAATTGTGAAATGTCTGCTTTATAGTATACATGAAAATGGAAAAAGAGAGATGGAGGAATTTACAGTTCTACAAACACTGACTGGATGGATACCAGAAGTTATTCCTCTCCAGTGAGTTCTTTTATTAAGCAATTTATGTGTTAGTTGTTTAATATTTAATTCTATAAGGCATTATGAAAAATAAAGCTGAGCCCTGAAAGTCCTTCACCATCAGTTTTGGAAAGTGAATTGTTTATAATTCAGGCACTTGAGAAATGTACCTTTGAGAAATGCAATTTTATTGTGTTTTTCTTTGTAAGTCATACAGTTTCTTGTAAAGCTATTTATCATGCTGATGCCTATTCTTCATAAAATTAATTTAACTAATATTAAACAGTGTGATGATAACAAGGTTAGAGAAACCTTTGTTTAATTTAGTATGCAGTTGCAAAATGTCTGCTGATAATCATAATTTTATATATGTATATACCATAGAAAATGTATGCCATGAATTTGGAAGTAATCAATGTCAGCTAGTATGGTTTCTGTGTCACACTATATTAGGAACAATGAGAAGTACGACACAGACTCTTTTGTGGGTTGTAGAAGACAGCAAAGTTTATTATCTCTGATCTTCGTTTATAGACAGGTCCAAGAAGGTCTGAGAGATAAAACTCTCATTGGTCATTAAACCAAGACATCACTATCATTGGTCAAGTGGAACACCACTCCTTGACTGTTTCTTGCAAGTAAACAACAACGATCTAAACAACACCTGCAAAAGGTTGTTGTCCTTCTCCAAGGACTGTTTAGATTCCTCCTTATGCTTTCTCAGTCCAGAGTGAGAACCTTGTGTGACTTAGTTCCACACAGACACTGCGCTCCCTGCCTGCTTTTTTGCATTTAGCATCCACATTCCCTCCCTTTAAATTGTAACAGTTTGCAGACTTTTAGTTTTAAAAATAATGTTTCCTTCCCATAATAACATTTTTCTTGTTTTCTGTGTGTTTTATGTTCATTTTGTATTTTTAAAGAAAAACATTCTGACTTTTCAGCTTGGCATTCTTTTTACTAAATGAATCACCTCAATACCAACACTAAATATTTAGTCTTTTTCCTTTGAGTTACACCTTTTTGCCTTTTGATATCTACATTCGAATGAATATATAGATAACAAATACTTATGGTTTATATATAATTTATTTAGATATAATTGTTTATTTATAACCATATTGCACTAGTAAATAATTTAAGTCAAAGAATACTTTTTTCTATTTTTCAGTAATTTTTATTTCTCAAGCTATACTTGCAGTTTAGGTCTTTGATATATTTGTGTCCTACAGTATTAGTTCATAGACTTAAAAATCTAAGTAGCCTAAATTGTATTTCTTTCCATAGTTAATTTTAAAACTTCAACAACAAAACTAGTATTCACTTACTACAAAGATATTATATCATGGAATATGAAAAAGTGGATGCTACAGAGTCTTTGGGATAGATAGTGTAAGATGACTTTAGCTGATTTTACAATCACTTATTTTATCTAAAAAAAAGTTGAATGCATTTAGCTTGCATGAAACTCATTCATGACCGTGTTTGAGATTATTTCTGGAATCGCTGGGTTTCTGTGGAAAAAACCACGACTACAACTGTTATGTCATGTCAAAAACTTTCCAGTTTGGAAGTACCTTCGAGAAGCTTTTTAATATACAGAACTAGAATCACAGTATTATATACGGTGTAGTTGTAAAGTGGTCTGCAAGTTCCTCTGCCACAACTTGTATCTGCTAAAAATCTTGAGAAAGGATGCTTGATTTCCATGCATCTCTAATCACCATCTCATTTTTTTATGGGTCTTTCCATAAGGTGTCTCAACAAATATTTCTGATACAGAGTGTGTTTTATCTACTAAAATAACCCAGTAGCATTTTTTGGAGTTGGACTGTCAGTTGTGGTATAGTGCTGTCTAAATGAAAATCACACTTTCTTCTCTTATTGGAAATGTCCCTACCATTGACATATACATTTGTATTTTCTCTTAAAGGCCTGAATACTTGGACAAAGTTTGGGACTTTTTGAAAGAGATTGTGCCAGAATTCAAGTTGCCAGAGAAGTCTCCAGAACTTGACATTATTCAGGATGACACAAAAACAGAAGAGACCAGAGATTCAGAGTTAAAAAGTGAAGTTTCATCTAGGAATAAGCTGACAGATACAACTGAGAAAACAGAGACAACCAATAACATTACCAAAGGTCTGTAATTTTACATAGTCTAATCTCTGTAGGCCAAGCATAAATAAGGTTAACATCATCTCTGTTTCAAATAAGTATGTTTTGCATATATTGCCATGTACAACTCTGTGGGTTTGTTGTTTCACTGAACATGTTGCAATGATATAAATTCAAAATACTTTCTGTTTAGCTATAGATCTTATTAAAAGCAGTACTTGTCTTTTATTTTGTAAAAATAGCTTCACTTTCTGGTGGAGATTTTTTCAGCTCCATGTCACAGCCATTTCTCTAAAGTCTGAATCCTTGCAGAAAGATATCAATCAGAGAAATCAGAGTTTCTCCAAAGGCAACACTCCTCTAGCCGTCAATTAATTATATATTTCATAATGGCTGTTGTAAAGTGTGATTACCTACAGAGTTATGACAAATATATTCTAATGTCTACCTGCATTTTTATTTATTGCAACTTTTCTTTAATGCTACTAGGTATAGGCAATCGTTTCCTTCAAGAGCTGCTAATCCTATTTACATTTAAATGAAAAAACCACAGATTTAGAAACTTGTTTGTTCCAGTACATTATTCTTCATTGTTTTTATTTGAGACAGAGTTTTCTTAGTTGTTGTTTTTAACTTGAAGGCATGGGTACAATTTCACAACACTTCTCATGCCTTTGGAGAGTACAAATCATATGCTAAAATTTCTATTTCTTCCTAGATTTTTGGAAAAATCTCTGACTTCCTCGCTTTGAATCCCCAATAATATGTCCCAATGTCAAAAATGTTATAAAAGTCTTAGAAGATACCTGGCTGAGGTAGTATTCTCTCTTCTTAGGAAATCCTGCTATGATTTTGACCCAGTCATCAGTGTTATTGATATTTCAGAGTTTGAAATAGACATGCCACTGGGAACAGCTCTGTCATTCATCCAACAGGGTGTTGTTATTTTTTTCCCAGAAAACTAAGTAAATTTAATCTTGCCTAAGACTTAAAAATTCTATTAGTAACAGAAATAGTTAAGAATCAGGGAACCATTGTGTCACAATACAGCTCTGTAATCTCCAACTCTGAGGCTGAAAGCTTTGTTCAGCCAAAAGCTTTGTTGACATTTGGGATTAATGTTTGGATGACACAAAGCCATCCCCATGTCACCATGAGAGATAAGGACCTGAGGGGTCCTGGTGGACAACAAGCTGTCCCTGAGTCAACAGAGTGCGCTGGGGGTCCAAGGATGTCCTGGATTCATTAGGATATGCATTGCTATCAGGTCGAGGGAGCTGTTCCTGTCCCTTTATTCAGTCTGCATTTGGAATGCTGTGTCCAGTCCTGGGCTCTTCAGCATATTAGAGACATGGAGCTCCTGAAGGAGTCCAGCAGAGAGGGCAGTGAAGATGTTTGGGAGACTGGAGCATATCTTATGAGAAAAGGCGGAGGAAGCTGAGTCTGTTCAGCTTCAAGAACAGACAGCTGAGAGGGGGCCTCATCAATGTGTTTAAGTGTCTAAAAGGTGGGTTCCAAGAAGATGAAGCCGGGCTCTGCTCCATGGTGCTGAGCAATAGGAAAAGAGGCAATGGGCAGAAACTGGTACACAGTAGGCTCCAGCTGAACATGAGGAAGAACTTCTTTACTGTGTGAGTGACCAAACAGTGGAACATGTTGCTCAAAGAGGTTGCAGATTCTCCCTCACTGGGAATGGCTTTAAACTGGAGATATTCAAGAACTGTCTCGATACAATCCTGTGCTCTAGTATGGCCCTGGTAAAGCAGGGATGTTGGACCAGATGACCCACTGTGGCCCCTTTCAACTTAAACCATTCTGTGATTCTGTGAGGTTGTGAAGCTGTGTTGTGCAGTTGACCAAAAGGAGCAAAAGAATGCCATCCAAAAAGACTTGGACAAACTTGAGAATTGGACCCATGAGAGTCTAATGAGATTCAGAAAGTCCAAGTGCAAGGTGCTGCATCTGGATTGAGACAATCTGAGGCATGAGTACCAACTGGAAGAAGAACTGAGAGCAGACCTGTAGAGAAGGACACGGGGGATCTGGTGGATGAGAGCCAGTACATGAGCCAACAGTGTGTGCTTACAGCCCAGAAAGGCAATTGTATCCTAGGCTCCATCTAAAGCAGTGTGGCCAGCAGCATGAGGAAGGTGAGTCTCCCTCTCTACTCTGCTCTCGTGAGACCCCAACCTGGAGTGCAGCATCCAGCTCTGGGGTCCCAGGACAAGAAAGACATGGACCTGTTGGAACGAGTCCAGAGGAGGGCCACTAAGATGATCAGAGGGCTGGAGAACATTCCCTGTGAAGGCAGTCAGAGAGCTGGGATTGTTTGGTTCAGTCTGGAGAAGAGAAGGCTTCGGGGAGTCCTTAGAGCACCTTCCAGTGCCTAAAGGGGGCCTCCCAGAGAGCTGGAGAGGCACTTTTTACAAGGGCATGTAGCGATAGATCAAGAGTGAATGGCTTTAAACTCACAGAGGACAGGTTTAGATTGAATACTGTGAGGTGCTCCCACCCAGGGAGGCAAAGATTTAGTTTCAGATATGCATTGTTAAAGTGAGAGGCGTGGCTTTAAGCCCGGGAAATGTAAATTCTAAACCTCTGTCTCAGGGGCTGGTCCCTGTGAGCCCTGGAAGAGTTTCCCCACCCCAGACTCTGGTGGGGTGCCAGCCCCAAAGTTCTGATTGGGGTTGAGCCCCTGGGTTTCTCCCTTGCTGTGTTCCTAGTGGTCCCTGACCCTGAACTCCACCCTGGTTCTGTCCCTCAAAACCCCTCACCCTGCCTCTGTTCGGGGCTCTCTGTCTCTGGATCTGAGTTTGTTCCTGTGCTGAATAAATGGTTTCATGAGCAGAAGCCCGACTTGTTGGTGTCTTGTGCCCGTCACTGGTAACTGTAGCTTCTCTGGGCATGATTCTTCAGCTGCTGAATGCAACAGAATACTAGAAGAAAATTCTTTCTGAGGATAGTGAGCTCCTGACACAGGTTCCCCAAAGAAAGTCTGGTTGTTCAAACCCTGGAAGCAGTCAAGGCCAGGATGGGATTTTGAGCAACCTGCTCTAATGGAAGGTGTCCCTACCCAGAGCAGGGCGGGGTGGAACCAGATGATCTTTAAGGTCTTTTCCAACCCAAGCCATTCCATGATTCTATTATTTTTTATTTCTTTTTTTTTTTGCATTTAAGTAGTCTTTTCCTGTAGTCTAAGTCTTCAAAGAATATTTGAACTGTGGGAGACTTTCTCCTTCCATGTCCATTAGGGATCAATGCATTGTCTATCCAAATTTTTTTTTTGTAATTACTAGTGCATGAGAGCAAGGACATGAAGAACATATTTGGCACAGTGCCAGAAGCACAATGATTTCTTACATTGTAATAAAGACATAAAAGTTGTGCAATAACTAAAAGGTGGGACCGCAGCCTTCCTGGCTCCTCCTCAGTAAATCTTCATTTACATCCTAAGGACTACTTTTTATTTTTATTTATTTTAATTAAATTACATTAGCTTCTTATTGTATCTCATCTCTTGACTTCAAAGAGTTTATGGCTGATTGTTTTTAAAATTTATCTAAAATCTTATTAGAGCATTTACACTGACATGATATTTGATAACTGCAAGTTTTTATCTGAGAAAGAAAAATATTTAATCTTTATTTTGCTTAATAGAAAAAGCAGAGCAGAAAAAAGTAGGAAAGAAAAAAAAAGGAGAGAAAGAAACAAGCAAGGTAGCGCCTCAGTCTTCAGAAAAAGTCCAAGGCCTTCAGGACTTAACTGAAAGTAAGTCCTATTATTTTGAAGCTAAAAATACAGACAGGAGTTACATGTAAAGCAAAAGGCTTTGCTTTAATTTGGTTTTGAACTTAAGTGGGCAGAGGTTATATTTACTTTTTTTATTTTGTTTAAATTGTAGTTATTTATAGCTAACATTACATACTGAAGTCATTCTAACCTAATCGGCAACATAGATTAAGAATAGTATATTGCAGTACTTTGTTTTAATAGCAAACTGTCTTATAGTTGTTCTGTGTTTAAAAAACAATTCTTCCTTTTTCATCATTTGTTTGTTCAACATCCACTTTATACACAAAATTGCAACTTGAAAAAGCAGGCATGCTTCTTTGTCAAAGGGCAAGGGAGCTGGAGATGGGGTGGAAATACTTGTTAGAACTTTCTTCATCATATAAATCTTAATTTTTTTAAAATCTTCATCCAGGAAATACATAGTGATGAATTTAATTCCTATATAGATATATTAATAAGAATATAAAAATTAAGTAAATTCTTTTTTGTGCATTTATATTTAATGTTGAAAAAAAAAAACCCAAGAAATGCATTTTAAACCACAGTTAAATACTAATCAGCTAAACAATCAACTAAGATATTTCAAATTTACTAGCATAAACTATAGAAGATCTTCACAAATGTATAATAAGCTCATATGTTCTTGGCATTGCTTATGTTTGGATACAAGTGGCATTTCCATGTGACTAGTAGCAAAAAACCAATTATTAACTGGAATAATTTGCTGTTGCAAATCACTAGGTGGGAATAGGTAGAACATCTTCCTAAGGGAAATAACTTCAAAGTAAAAATGAAATTTACTACATAAATGGTATTCCTGCTTGATTTGAATCCTGATTAAAATTAGTGGTTTCAATAATTTTAAACTACAGCAAGCTAAGATTGTAGTTTTTCATCAGCAAATATATTTATTGAAATTCCTACCTTACATACCACTAAATGAGTTAAACAGCAGTAAATTTTAAAATATATTGCAGGAATGTAGTTTGGTTTACTGTAGGTGTGGAATAGGAAATGAGATGTTTCATGTGATTAACTAGTACTCAAGCACGTGAGGGAGAAAAAGAAAGCAAAAGGGAAGCAAAAGGATCCAAGATATGTATTCAAGAAATTGTGCAAAATGAGTGAAAGAGCATAAAAAAAGAGGCAGTGCTTCCATGTAAAAAAATTACATGATATTTAGATCTTTATTCTGCCACTTAAAGCACAGTTTATGGTTTTTTTCTGAAAGACAATTAGTGTGCTGTGAAGAGGTTATTTAGAAAGATTATTAATTCAGGGTTCAAGTACATTGATCAGAGAACTCTTTTATCTTAAGTTTGAACCAGAAAAGACTTTAGGAGAAGATTAAGAGGTAGGTATCTCTATAGTGAGAAAATTTAACATTATTAGGAAAGGAAAAAAAAAGGAATTGCAGTTTGAAATAATACTGAATTATGATGCATTGTTGTTGTGAGACTGTAAACAAGAAAGGGAAATCTTGCAGGCTTCATGAGACACGTGGTCTGCACAGTGGCCCAGGACAGTAGAATCATTGTTGTGGATAAATTAACATCTGAAACTAGGTCTTGATTCAAAGTTAGACTTAGTTGCAAAAAGTTCTTGAATTGTTCTGGTGGAATTTTGTAACAATGAATTTATTTAATGCAGCAACTTATTTTTTGGGGGGCTTTTTTGTGGGATTTTTTGGGGTGGGTTTTTTTTGGGGGTTTTTTTTTGTTTTTTTGTTTGTTATTTATTTATTTATTTTCTTTTAAATTATTTGAAAAGTGTTTCATTCCCAGCATGATAAAAGTGCTTATTTCCCTTCTGCAAGCTTTCAGTCTACCTGTTAACTGTTGACTTCAAGGAAATTTTTCTTCTTTGTGATAAATATGGACTATTTCTAAAGAGATATTTAACTACTCCAGACACTATTTATATTTGACTTTTAAAATGGCAAAACCTTCTGTATTCATTGCATTGGATATTCATGACCTTGTTATTCATGACACATTGAAGTACCAGTTACTTCTAAATACTTGGAGACTCCTTTTACAGACTTTTGATTTTGTGTGGGCTATAATGTTGTGATGAGTTGGTGCTGTCTGGCAGCTAAGCAACCACCCATCCACCTGCTCACTCCTCATAGTGGGATGGGGCAGAGAATGAGGAATGAACCCTTTTCCCATCCCCAGTGTTCTTGGTGGGGTAGTGGAGTGAGCAACAGAAGATTTATTGGTGTGTGAGCTTGACTCAGCAGGCACTGATGTACTGGTCTGTTACCCATGGTGTTTTGGTCATGTATCTAAAACAGAACCACAAGAGCTGCCCTGATGAAAGTTGAATCCTAGACAGATCCAATACCAACATATACAGTTCTGAACCACTTGCACAGTCCAACCAATGCCTGCTGCACTCCACAAATGCAGTATGAGTTGCAGGATCATTGAAGCACTGAACCTGTTTCTCTATTCATCCAGTTGTGTGGATCCAGCTGAATAACAAGCCTGTGGTGTAGTCAGTCTGAACTCTTCCTGAGAGCAACCAACTCTTTGGTCCTTTGGCTTATCAGTCAGCCAGTCTTTGGGAAATTTTCATATTGGGAAAATTTCATATTCGTATGTTCCTACTGACCCATTTTAGCATACAAATCTGTACATTTCCACTCAGCAGCTTTTTCTTCTGGTAAATTCTTTTCATACTTCGGTATCCCCTTGTTTTATGAGCAGTTTTTACAAAGAAATTATATTAGATGAGATGAAGTACTGTGAGGTGAAGGTCCAGAATGTTGCAGGATCCCCAGAGAGGTGCAAAGGACAGCTGCTTTATTGTAAAAAACAGGCTTTTTTAAGCAGTTAGCCCATTATCAGTTCCATTCTTTTAAATCATAACAAACATAATTCAACCAACACTATACACCGCAATGTGAACACACAGTGGTTACATCACTTGTTTTTCTGCCTCTAATTCAGCTGAGTCACTTTCCCATTGTGCTTTTCTGCTTAGCTGAAGTAGCAGGCCTGAGCAATGATTTTACAAGGCCTTCCCTTTGTAAGGTTTCACCTATATGAAACAATGTGCTCAGTTGCCTTGTTCCTATAAAGAATCACCACTTTGCTTTTATTTAGGTTTCCAAACTACTGAGTTTCATAATAATTTCTGAGCTGCTGGAAATGGAATGCTATTCCATTTGAAAGGGTACTAGCTAGGAATTTGGGAATTTGTTCTACAAATCAGCCATGTGTTTTGCTAATCTCATTGTGCCTTGATACAAATTCTGTAATTAAATATAATATTTTCTATGTCACAGAAGTGTGGAGATAATTATTATTATACTTAAAAGTTTTTGAAATCAAACAAGTAGATCTGTAATCATCAAAATCAATGAGATAAACATCACATAACTATAACGTACTTGTAATTTTTCTTTTACCTATTGAGGAGTTTTCATTTACAAGATGGATTGAAGCCTAATGTTTTGGTTTTTTAAGTGCACATCATCATTCTGAGATACTTTTGTCAATACTGAAGAGCACATAGTTTATTTTTCTGAAAACTACAAAATACCTTCCAATACACAAAGCTAATGCATGCCTATCACAACAGCAGAAATTAACATCTGAGCTGCACATCTGATGATCAAGATATTGAAATCCAACTGATGTGTTTTCATAGAATGGTTTGGGTTGGAAGTTCATTTACTTCCAAACGTCTGCCATGGGCAGGGACATCTTCCACTAGGCCAGATTTCTCACAGACCCATCCTGTGCAACCTGGCCTGGAACACATCCAGGGTTGGGGCATCCAAAGCTTCTCTAAGCACCCTATTCTGATGCTTCAACATCCTCATAGTAAAGAATTTTCTTTTACATCTAAGACAGCCCTTTTTTAGAAGGGTCAGTTAAAACAATTGCCCCTTGTTCTATCACTCCATGGCCTAAAGAATCTCTTCAGCTTTCTTGTAAGGCTACTCTAAGATCTCCCTGGAACCTTCTCTAATCCAGGATGAACAACACAAACTTTTTCAGCTCTTATTTATGGGAGAGGTTCTCTGGCCCTTAGATCACTGTTGTGGTCCTCATCTGGCATCATTAGTCCTTGGAAAGTTAAACTACACCACTAGCTCTTGTTTGATAGATGAATATTTAAAAGAAGCATTGAGTGAGAAAATTCTTTTCAAGTTGTATGCAAAGCATATAATAAACAAATAAAAATTGTTAAGATCTATTAAAATCAACAATTTTTAATTCCTGGCATTTCTTTATAAGTGTTTAAACATGTATTTTACACGGATCAATTCAAGTCTTACTTTTCCTTCTCAAAGAGACTGAAACATTTGTTTGGGTTGTTTAGTACTCATTATCTGTAAGTGAATTTGTAAAGCCTCAAGTGTGAAACATAAGTAACTACATAGATACAGAATTTTTTAACAAAACACTGCAGAATTCTTATATATACACTGATAGATAAAGATAATAAGCTTTGCTGAATCTACTTTGTTCTACTTTATATACTTTATATATCTTTGTTCTACTTTATATTATAATATTTTTCATTTAGTAATGCAATTTTATCAAGACTATCAGTTTTAACCAGTTTCCCCAAATGCTGAATCCACACTAATCATCATTACACTTGGTGCTAAATAATTTGCATACATCAACCTAATTTTTTTCACAGTGAAAAAAGATCAAATAATATGTAATTTTTAAAGCTACTGGCATAATGTGCTAGTATTGTATGTATATTTTTAAAGTGGATATGATGTTCCTGGTTAATCATTTGCATGCTCTAATAATTTGTTCATTGCTGTTTATTGTCTGCCCTGCAGACATTTTATTTCACAACCCATCTGGACTGCGTAGGACAGCTTTACATTCCACCTGGTATTTGATTAAATACTTTTATTTGAGAAATACTACTCACATGCAATGAAATTGGTATGCCTTGTGGCACATACTGTTCTGTAATGTGCAGGACATTGTAGCTAATATTGCCATGTTTTTAATAGATCAGATATGTTGGTAAGGACTGAAATTAAAGTTAATTATAGCTTTGATTTTGAATACATTGAAACCCACAACTAACACAAGAGCTGTGGTTAACACAGGAATCACAAACATGCAGTGAGAAAAATTAAGAATCCATTGGAAAGTAACTCTTACCTGCTTATAGCTTATATTTAATTGGGTAACTGAATTCCTGGAAGAATATTTAAGATGCAAACATATTGTACTTAGAGAATAAAAGGTTGTATACCATATGAATAAATAGATTTTAGGTATGATAAGTCATATTTTCCAGACACCTGCCTGCTTATGTGCAGATAGCTTTGTTTTATTTAATTTCACAGAAAATACCTATTCTTAGTGCAACTTCCAGTTGAATATTTACTAAACATAGGAAGCAATTATCCTATATTTGAGGTTAAGCTGAAGGGAACAATGACAGACACAGATAATTTTACTGGAGTGTTAGATAGGATAGAATCATAGAATCTTTTAGGTTCAAAAAGACCTCTAAGTTCATTGAATCCAGCTGTTAACCTGTACTGCCAAGCCCACCACTAAATCATGTTCCTAAGTGCCACATCTACACATCTTTTAAATACCTCCTGGAATGATGGCTGAACCGCTTCCTTGGGAAGCCTGTTCAATGACACAACTCTACCTGTGAAGAAATTTTTCCTAAAAAAACTTCCTGATGAAAAACAGGTGTCACAACCTGTGTACTGAAATCTTGTCTCCAAGTTTTCTGAGATGACTAAGGAAAAGTAGATATATATATATATATATATATATATATATTATTTTTTTTTTGAGATGTCTTTTTGGTAAAACCAGAGACATATGTTTCAAGTATGATGTTTTAGACTTTTAATTTCCCTTCAGCATGAATGAACTGACTGTCAGATATTCTTGGCTTCTCTTCATCATTCAAGGATTAGCAACGGCTTCTTTCACAGATAGGAGTAAGAGATGATTGTATGGAACAGATTTCTGGAGTTAACAAAGTGAATGTGCCCCTATTTCTATCCCTTGCCTATAGCAGAATTAGAGGCAAACAAGATTCTATAAGGTATGTGGGACAAGAGCTTCATACTTTCCTTTTTGAATCAGCCATCATTACCTCCATTGTTTCATCTGCTTGACAGGAGAGCAGTAACCCTGGCTTATAGGCACTATGTTTCTCAAATTGCTTCCCTCAATCTCCATATCCCTTGGCAGCACTGGCCTGAGCTCTGGCTTTGGATCCTTTTGTTGGCAAGATCAAATTTTGCCTTCACTGATGAGAAGCATTTAACTAGCAGTTACTAATCAGGATGTTTTTACTTCATCTACACAGATTATGCATATTGTTTTATTTATGATAGTATCTATTGTTTTTACAATTTGAAGTAAAACAGAAAAACAATTTTGAAAGTTCCATCTGACCTGTCATATTTTAAAATTGTATTTTCTGTTACTCATTTATGCAAAATAAGTAAAATATGCAAATGCTGTTGATGATTTAAATGAGGTGATTTTTTTCCATCCATGGATTCTTTTCATTGTACACTACAGTGATCTCTTCTTTCAAATGAAATAACATTCAGGCAAAGAAAACAGTAACAAAAATAAGGCAGAGAAAGCACAATAATTTGGTGTGAGGCACAGCGACAGTTTTTTGCTGTTTACCTTGTTCTAAAGCATTTTGATGTTTTCTGTGTAGAATCACCCGTACCAAACCAGCCAGAGATGGTCGTGTGCGCTGGCTGTATACCGCTGCATTTGTTTGAAGAGGATATTTTTTTATTAACACGAATGGTAAGATTCTGAGCTCTCAGGACAGGAAAGCATTCCTTATTTTGTTATCAGAGTGCTTCGTTTTGTTGCAACAATATTGTAACAAAAAGAATATAATTAGCGCAGTGAAACAGTCACTAGATGATGGCTATCAGTTAAATTTATATTTTGGTACTTCTGTATTCTGAACATGCATTTTCCTGCCAAAGCCTACTGATTTTACTCAGTTTTCCTCCACTTTCCTCAGGATCCCAGAGGCTGAAGTCTCCTGAGAGAGACTAAATGTGGACTAGAAAATGTATCTTGATGAGATACTTCTGAATGGAAAGTCTAATTATTTTTGAGGGCTACTTGAAAAAAAATTAATTTTAATTTTTTGAAGACTGCAGTTAAGACTCCCTGATATACATTTTCCAGTATGTTGTTTGTTGTTATATAAGGAATATCATGTTTATATGAATTTCTATCATTAGTGTTGTAGCTGGTGAAAGCAGCTGGAAAAGTGTAGCACTTAATGCAACTGGGGTAACAACAACACTTAAATTTCCACTTAGTCACTTACACTCCTCAGAAAGCTTTTTATAGTGCCAAAGCAGGCTTTCTTGAGTTGATTATTAATTAGGTTTCCCTTTTTTGTTGTTCATTTAAATCATATCTATCATCATTAGATCATTACATTTTAAGCTGCCTTTTCAGGAAACTGGTAAGCTTCATAAAGAAATTTCCAGAAATGGTTTGCAGGTGTTATGCTTTAGTGCACTTAATTCTTGCACTTAATTCTTTTTTAAAATTATGTTGTATATTTTATGCAGTTTTGAAGATGAACTTGTTATCTGTGCTATTGTTTTAATTTATTTTTATTTAAGGTCTCAGTCAATTATTGTCAATAATAAGCACTGCTAGTCATCAAAAGGCAAAGTAGAAGAGGGGACATGGGCTTATATCTCTCCTGCCACTTAACACTCTGAGTCTCAAACTTGACTATAGTCTGTTGGGATGTAGAGATTACTGAAAAAGAGGTATGGCAGACCAAATAGGATGAGACAGATGAATCTATATGTCTAAAATAGTATTTTAGTAAAGACTTGATAGAAAGATGGAAGTTGACAGAAGTTAAATATAGAAGTATAGAGAATTTCTTATGGATAAAAACCCCACCATTTTCAAGCTATATTCAAGGACTGAGACTAATTACACTAATTGAAGTAAAGTTTAGAAAATGGGTTCACTAGGATAAGAGTTGCTCCCTAAACTTGGAGAAAATTTTGTCATTGGCTGCAGTTGTGCCAGAATTTCCCTCCCAGACTTTTTCAGTATCCCTTTTAGCTTTGCTTTCTAGTATGGATTTCCTTGGATGGTTGTGGCTTGAATTTGTCTTAGTTTGCTCAAATAACATTAAAAAAAATAATCAGTAATTGAGTCATACAAGTGTGTAGTGTACTCAAAGCTAAATTCTCCTTTATGACACCTAACTGGTTATCTTCAAAATCCTTTCTAATCTTGGATGTTTAAATTGGTATTTTAAATTTAATTCATTGCCCATTCTTCAAATAACTGACAACCACAACATTCTTCTCTACAGAGTTCATAAATACAGAACCTAAGGAACATTTTAAAATTAGTAGAAGCAATCAGACGCTACTTGCTGATGAGTATACTAAAGAAATAAGTTCTTGGTGATTTATTTAGCATGTAAAAGAAAGTGTGGATTTAAAATTAAAATTATGTACAAATCTTGTAACAGAACTTTCAGTTGTGATGTTATTGGGCCATTATTATTTTAGTGGGAAGAGCACCACTCAATGTCCACATCTAAAATTGTTCTTAAGTCTGCTCCTAAGGTCTTTGGTATACAGATCAACTGAAGTGTCTTTAATGTGTTTTATAAATAAGCCGTCAAATAAAAAGCTTAGCTTTAATGATGCATTGGTTCAAAGCAATACACTACTATGTTTTTACAAGTTATCTAAAAGACCAATTGATTTTAGAATTCTGTCACTTTGTAAATTCAGCATGAAGTAAGGACTTTTTCCCTCAGCAAGTACTTTTAAGTATGTTTATTTAAAAGAAAATGTTGTGCCTATTGCTTTCTCTAAATATTCATTATTTTTACTAGTATGTTATGGTCATATAAATAAGTTAAAAGAAGTGATGAATCTATTATGAAAAGTAAAATACATATAAACACTTCTAAGTATACTTTTTGTGTTGAATATCAAATTCAGCATGTTTTTATATAGTCTTGTCAGGTGGACTACATTAATTTAATTTATTGTACAAGCTGTTAGGTTCCTTTCTGTGTATACTGTTCTTGTCTGTTAGACAGGTGTAAGGAGAAAGAAGATCTGTCCAGTCAGGTTTTCCTTTCATGTTCCATAGGCTGACTCTTCAGAGAAGATGAGGCAATATGGGCTTTCCCATATACACAGCCATCCTGTCCTGATCACTAGAACTAGGTCCTGTCCTCTGGTAGCACTGCCAGAACCACCACCACTTCCTTCTTGGAAGCTTTTCCGTCAGAAAAAGCAAGTTGTTGTGACATCTGAACCCCAAGGTTTGTCTATTAAAAGCTCAAAAATAAATTTTAATCACATTTTAATTATTACAGGACCGTATGTTACCTTAATTTCAATTAAACTCCGTTTTGTATTACTTCCTCTTAGCCATATTTCCTGCATACTTTGAGAAGTGTCTTAATTTATACTGAAAAAAGCAGTCTAGTGGAGCAAATGAAGAGGGGACGTTATCAAAGTAACTCAGAAGCTCTCTGATGCAGAACCATGAAAGCTTCTGAGCACCTTTTAAAAATTTAAAATATGTGACTAGTCCTGCTGCATCAACTCATGGTTTCAGAGTAATTTTTATCCTAGGGTTTGTATTATTATTTGTATTATGTGCTTCATAATGGAGTTAGGTGCATGATATGAGACAGCTTGAGCATGAAAGTGCTACAGGCAGGCTAGCAAAGTATACTGGGATAAGAAATGGATGAAATTGGCAAACGTAAAAAGTGTTGCCATAGTTGCTTTGTGCTACCCTGGACAATGTTTCATATAAGCTAGGCAAAATTTAATACTTCTCAGGCTGAAGATCAGAGTGTAAAGCATTTATTTTTTCATGATATGTCACCTAGATCCACCCCTGTTTTTTCTGTTCAATTCAAATGCATGGGATAATACTTGGAAAATTATTTAGGGGTGACGAATCCCAATTGGAAACTATTTCTCAATATGAATAGTATTAAATGAATTTTTTTTTTATGAATGTATCTATTTAACAAGTTGCTTTTTTTTCCCAGAACCTGTGGTAGAGAAACCTGAAAAACATGTTGAGATTGCTAGCCTATTTTTTAAATACAAATTGGATATTATCACAATACCAACAGACACGTAAGTATATAATGTAGTTTCAGCATTAGCATTGTGAAAGTGCACTGTGAAAAGTGCCATGGCTTACCTTTATTTGTGTCACAGGGAAAGACTGCTCAGATCATGTCTGAAGCATGTCTGGACAAAGCACTCTGTTGATATATTGGTGTCACGTAATTAAGCAGCTATCAGTGAACTGTACATTTAAGATGCATATTGACAATACAACATCTAAATTTGTATACTAGACACAAAATATTGATAAACACCTAAAAACTTCTGAACACCTTCCTGTAGCTAATCCCAAGAAGATCTAATCAGGCACACAGATGCATACATATGTAATTATGCTGACCCTCCTGTCTTTGAGGCTTTCAAACACCTCCTGTTTGGGAGTGCAGCACACACTTCCTGTTGGAGATGTGAGTCTCTGGACTTAGCTGTTTCTCCCTACAATCTGCTCATGTCTGCACTGCTGAAAATGTTTCCCAGGGGGTCTCCCTGAGTGCCCACTTGTCACACCCAGTATAGACAGTCCCCTAGGCAGATGCACACTTCTTAGGGCTTCTGACATTGGAGGATAGGGAGTGCCATCGGGCAAAGACACATTGGGATTCTCTTCCCAGTGGGCCCAAAGATGTAGAATTTTTGATAGATGACTTCTGCCAGAAGCACAAATATTCTTTGATGTATTTCAAATTTTTCCTCAAACTATTGATCTTTTTTAATTCTAACACATAACAAGGAAATAATTGACTGGCCAGTCAGTATTTTCATGGGCATCACTAATTTCATAAGGAGCACTTATTGTTTATTAATAAAAGAGGCTGTTCTCTGTTCATGATAGTTGTTGCAGCAAGCCTGAATGTGCAGGTGAAGAAGCTCATGGTCAAAACACAGCTTTGTATAAATGCCTTTTGTTAAAGACTGTTTGGAAGTCCTATAAACCCTTGAAAACCAAAGTCTTTATATAGGGTGTCTAAGAGAAGCTTCAGAAATTGTTGTATTCATGATTTCTAGTCAATATTCCATGCTCAGCATAATACTTGCTCCCTGACAAGAAAGGAAAGGGTACCATAAAGTGTATGAGCCAAAGTTTTTTCCTTGGACACACTATAATGCACTTCTGTCAGGTTGCAGCTTATTATTTGAACATTGAGACAAGTTTTAGAATTATTAATCCTGTCTCTTTTATTCTGACTGAGTTTCTGTCACAAAACATTGAATGTAGCATATACCCAGTGTAGATCAAAAGGTTTATGTCATTTTAGAGGTTAAGTCTTTTCTTGAGTCTGAGTCCAGCAACAAGTTGTAAATTGTTGAAGATCTGTACACTTTCTTAGGGTGTGTGCACCTTTTGTTGAGACATCTCTAAATAAACTGACTAAATTACATATGTGACAGGTTCTACATTTTGATTAAAATAAACCAGTAAGCTATTTTTAAAATTTTTGAGCAGCAGCATTTGCTCATGGAAGATGTGACCATGGAATATTCTGGGGATGTAATGGTTTTGCTGATACAGTTGCATTTTGTTAGTTAAAAGTAGTTAAATTACTGCTTGTTTTCATAGAGTAGGAGTAGAAATATATTATAATGCTCTAAACAATTAACAGACTATCAAAATAAGGAGGGATTGATAATGAAGATGCTGAAGCATTTGCATTTTAACAGATTTGATATTGTTTTTCATACTTGATAGATTGCTTTATGGTCAACATACCCCATTGGGGAAGGATAGTTTATTTAATGTGCTAAGTTTCCATGACAATTAGCTAATTTAATCATTGTGATTTAATTAACAGGTAATAGCCAAAAATATATAGCAAGTATTAACATTTTGTTAAAGTGATATAACTTTGTAAATAAGATAAGGGACTTAGATACACAGTTGGGACAGAAAGTTGTTAATCTCTTCCTTTTCTTCTAATAAATTATTTTGAAGCACCAAAAGGCAACGTATGTGTGACTGTTACTGCAAAAGATCTTGATCTTTCATTATCTCAGTCCTTAAAGAGGGGGATAATTAACACAGATTTTAGTTTGTTCTCTATAGCTGTAATAGCACAATTACACACTTAAGTCTAATTAGCATGTGTGCAAAAAATTGTTTAGGTCTTGTTCTTCTAGTTCTTCACTTAACAAGCAGAGACTTCCTTATATTTCCTTCAGTTTTTACTCTTGCCTCCAGTGAAGTCAGCAACGGAGCTTTCTTTTGCTAGTACCAGAATAGGCCTGCGCAGGTTTCTGTGGTTATCCTGTGTTTTAGTGGTCTGGTAGCTATGGAGACCCAGTTTGAGGGAAAAGACAAAAAGTATTCTGACACAAAACATTTTATTTTTTTATCTTACATCCATTTAATTAGTACTTTTTTTCTTGTCTAGAGGCCATAGTAATTTATTCACTTCTGACATTATCATCTAGTTTTCTGGCTTGGGCTTTGCTTTTTTGAGGGTTAGTTAAGAGGTCTCTCTATCATAGGTTTGTGTGTAGCACCAAGCCAGTAATGACAAGAAATATATGAAGATATGGATTCTTTGCTGCCCAAGGAATCTTTCAAAATAAAGGAGACACACATTATTTTGACAAAATTTCTGTTAAGAATAATTGTGGAAACTGCATTTTGAAATAAAATGTATGGATTAAAGTGTTTGCATTTTCTTTTATTATTTAGCCACTTTCCACAGACTACCCTCAAAAAAGGATTTCGTTCTATATCCCATCTCACTTCTGTTAGTGAAATTGATGAAAATGAAAGTGACAGTAATGGGGATATGAGTCAAAATGGGAGACTCTCAAATTCAGAAGGTTATTCTCAGGTAATATTTCAATTTTTTTAACTTGACCTAGTTTTGTGTTACAAAGGACAATGAAAGACAAAATGGAAACTATTTAATACTGAAGTATGTATTTTCAAAGACATTTCAGAAAGCTTTTTCCCTTGCTATATAAGTAACTTCCAACCCTTTCCACTTTGTAGTTATATTGATGTGTATTCGGTGGGAAATTTTAATTAATACCTTTATTTTTCATGATTTTCCCTCAGATTATAAAAGTTCTGTTGCTAAAACTGTCTTAGTTTTGTTCTTTAAAATCCTTTTGATGGAAGAATCTTAAGAAGATAGTCTGCAGTGTTTTAAATAATCTTAGTTTGTGTTATGATCAGTTTATTTCGGCTACAGTGCAAGATGTACCTAGGCATGTGCCTAGAAAAAATGTAAGCTTTATTTACACATGCCTTAAAATGGCATCTTCACTTAGGACTGAATGGAAAGACTTCTGGCTAGATATGGAAAAAGAGGTAAGGCTTCTCAGTTGGCCTGCTCTTAAATTTCAGAAGCTCGGCATTCTAAAGGAATCCTCAGCTGTGATTTATACCCTGAGGCTTCCTGTGCAACTCTGTGAGGGAATGCCATTCCTCCAAACAGGTTCACTAAGTGCAGCTCTGACTGCAAGTTGGCTCAGATCACCCAAGCCAATGATAGTTACTAGGTAGGAGTCTCCACTGCAATTTTCCTACATAGGTAAGATTAATCTTACCTAAGTTTAATAAAACATTGGTAGGATTTTTGGAATTACAGCTTTGGGAAGTTGTAATTACTGATTTTTATATTACTTTTTTTAATTTTCTTGTTTCTGTTTTTAATTTGGAATGTGTATATGCTGCTAAAGTCTGTTTTTAAATAAATCTTTTACAAAATGCTCCTTCTAATTCTAAATTAAATCTTGCATGCTTAACAGAGAAAAGATGATACTTTCAAAGAGTTTATGAGCAATATATGTCATGAAATATATTTCATACAGGGAAATAATTGACAACATAGAGAAATAAAGACTTAAATACTCACTTAAAAACAAACAGGTCTCCACTAAAGTTTTTAATTTGCTACAAAGAAATTCCATGTGGCAATGCTAGCATCTCTTGAATTTCATTCTGACTGCAGCAAATACTACTCAGAAGACTATTGGATAGCATTTCTCTTTGCGCTTTAAATTTTTAAATGAATGGAAAGTAATTTTCTATGTAATTTTTGAAGTGTTGGTTTATATTTTCTCTGCAGAATACACACATACCATTTTTATATTTCAGATCTATATGTATACTATGTGTTTAGATAATGTACCTGTGTGGATATCGTTAGTGGATTTAATGATTTTCAAATAAGGCATTTCTGCAGTGAAGAAGAATACTTCACAATAGAATATGTATATGACCTGTGATTATGTGATATATTTAGCTATTTGATAATTTGTGTACATTTTATAAACAATAGCCTAATTAGTACTTCAGTAGTACTTTAGTAGAAATACTAAAAGTATTTTTAATGATGACATCATACAAAAATCATTACAAAAAGCAGCAGGGTAAAAAAGATCTGTAAGTTGGTTTAGTTTGGGACAAACTTGAAAGGAAATTTCTGAATGGGGTCTTTCTAGAAAGCAAATTCAAGCGGCCCTTCCTTCCTACCAGTTCAGGAAAGAATTCCTAGGAAAAAAGTAGAGAAAGCTGTTTATTTAACAAGCAAAATATTCAAAAACATGAAAAAATGAATACTATTAAACAACAGAACCTCTTGTTGTTCTGAAGAAACAGCAAATTCAAGAAGTCTTTTTTGTGGAATATAGCTTGACTCAATCTCTTAAAAATCCCTTCTGTGCTATAAAATGCTGTGCCCTAAGCCCTGACAGGCCCCAAGTGTGAGCTTCTGATAATTTTTCTAAATTTTCAGTCCAAAACAAGTTTGAACAGTTCCAAAAAAACTCCAAAACTACAATCCAAAAAATTTCTCTGCTTCAGCTAGATAAAAAGCTAACTAAAAGCAAAAGTGTCTGACTGCCTGAGCTGCAAACAACATGCACAGAAAGAAAAAGTGAAAGAACAAGTGCAATTTCTGAAACAAACTATGTGCTTATTTTCCCCCCACTTCACTCTTGGAACCAATATTAAAAGTGCAAAGCTTAGTATCCAACATAAGCAGAACAGATGATTAGAAATATGAGCATCATAAAATCATCCTAAAACAAAGTAGCATCTTATAGCATATAATTATTATTGTTTTCATTACTTCAGTCTCTAGATGTGCAAATACAGATTTGGTTTGTTGCAAATTAAAGTTTATGTGCTGGAAGCACCAAAGGAGTGTGAAATGTCCCTTAGATTTTATCCCCTAGTCCAAGAGTGATTTAGAAGGCTGATCTATCACAGTAGGAGATGAAGTCAAGGAGAGATAAGGGCGAGTATGAAAATACATGAGAGAGATGTTGATAAAACTGGAATGGTTGGAAGAAGAAATGAATACGATGCAGGCTGAGGGTAATCTGATTCAGACATGAAATGTAAGAAGTTATGAGCAGCTAATTGACTTGTACATGACCTTTGCTTTTGCCTCAAATTAAACCTCAGCTGAAAAACACTATGCCTGTTAATAGCTAAAGTATGCAAGTAGAGCTTCATTTTTGCAGTTTGGTTTTTAACTTGGAGAACAATCTTCTTTTTTTTACATATTAAATCTTTTCATCAACAAAATTATGTGGATACCTCTAGCAAATTCATAAAGGAAGAGTTTGCTTTCTGTAGTTTTAAAACTTGACGTAAAATATACTTTTTAAAAACAAGTTAATTAGTGATAATAAAAGCAAACACTGAAAGAGAAAATTTTATATCTAAAATTCACTATATTATTGCTAATTTTTAGAATTTCATATTGCAATATACTGAATGTGAATAACTTTGTCTCCATTTTAAACTGTGTGATTACTAAGTCAAGAGACATCTGCTCTAAAACCTTTGATACAGATTCGGTAAATCTTCAGGATACAGCAGTTTTATGCTTTAAGCTGACTGAAATTCAGTCAGCTGCTGCACCAGATGCTCAACAAATTTAAATTGGCATATTTCAATTCACTCTAATGTAAACTGCATGAAGTAACATTGCTGAATATCTGATTCACTGTTCCTAAGGTCTGTTGTCACAGAAACAGAGACTAGTGATACATGAAAGACAAAATTCTAGGAGCTGGATGTACCTTCTTTGAAAAATATGAAGTTGAAAGGCATGTCTCATGTGCTCAAAATATTCATAACAAAAAATAGAAATGCCTCATTCTTGAATATTTTCAAACCTTTTTTTTGTTTTGTTTTTTTTTTTGTTTTGTTTTTTTGTTTGTTTGGTTGGTTGGTTTTTTTTCTTTGACTTTCCTGTTCACTGATTTTATGGTCCTGGAAGCATTTAGATTTGTATTAGGAAAAAAAAAAATATTAAATATCTAATTTTGGTAGTTAAATTGATCTGGAATCTCTGGTCTTAAGAAAATGCATTTTGTTCATTTTTTGTTAAAAACATCCATAACGTAGGGCCAAATTCTTAAATGGTGTGGCTCTCTTTTATTCTTGTTCCATAGGAAGTTAAGTTATTTATAAGTGTAGGACACACTGAAAGACAAATGTGAAAGTATTTCATGGCCAGGAAAAAAACAAAACCATCAGCATATGTAAATTGTACAGTCTTGCAGATTTATGCAACAGTAATTTTGTCAAACGCTTCTGAGAAAAAGATTATCCTGGAGTAGTGTTTCCTTGTAGATCTGCCATTCAAAGCCTACTTGAATATTCTTCATTGGGATGAATTTTTCGATAGAATTTTTCTATATGTTCTGTTTGAGGAAATGCAAAGCAAGAAAATCAGAATATCATTACCTTCTGTATGTGCAGTGGCTATTAGATATTTTAATATACTGACCTGATTGCTATGTTCATGCATCTTAAGTAGAACACTCATATTTCTCTTTGTGGCTCCTTCAGTGTCATGTTCCCTGGCAATGCTAATTTCTAGAGCAAAAATGTTAGAGTCTTCGTTCTCCCCCAGTGACACAAATACAAAAAACTTGTTCTTTAATGTTCATGTTTCCTTCATGTTTCTTACCTTGGTCTATGCATTATATGTTCAAATTCAGTCCTATCTTCTCATGTGCAGCTGATACCAGTTTATTTAATTTGCATGTTCTTTTGTGTGCTCTTTTCATGCTCCCCATAAACATTACTGACTGTTGTGTCATAACAAGCTTTTTCTTCTTTTCACTCCAATCCTTGTGATGTTGCATTTTGTAACTGCTGTGAATTGGTATTGAGTCACCAGGAGAGCTAGGTAGTAAACAAAAAAAAAAATTAAAAAAAAATCTATTTTCTTCACAAATTTTATCATTTTGGGAATTACTCCACCCTGCATAAAGTGGAACTTCCCTGCTTATTATTTTCAGGGAAAAATTACATATGACAATGAGGTACATGAATTAGAGGAGGGACTTGAGAAGGGGCATTTAGACATTTGTGGTATAGACACACTTTGATGGGCCCACAATTATCTACTTGCACATATATATTGGTAGCTTCAACATTAGAGACTGAATGAAAGAGATTCCAAATAGGTAATCCAGTATTTTTTAAGCTATTTCTGTACCTCAGTTTGTGCACAGCTTTGTAGATGCTTGTTCTTTTGTAACATTGCCTTTTTTTAAAACCCACCTCTGTTAACCTACTCTCACATCACAGCTAAAATGAGAACTGATATTCCATTTAGTGATACAGTGACTGAGGAATAAACAAAAGTCTGTCCAAATGACTGTAGATGTAAAACCCTTTGATGATATAACTCCCAGATCAACATCAAACTTCAAAATTTAATACAGGTTTAGAACATAAGAAATATTTTGGTCATTGTAATTTTGAAGGAATTGAAATAGATTTTTTATCTTAAAAATAGAGTACCTGAAACTTTATTCCTTCACCTGCAGTTATATTCAGAGAGCTTATTTTTTGCAGAAGACTTCTGTTTTTCACAGAAAAACTGATGTGTTAAATTTTGCCATACATAATTTCTGCAATAGATTTGTGCTGTGCAAACAGGGAACTTCCAAATTCCCATAATGGACAATATTACAGTTAAATTATGTGTATTAAATTATTTGTTACTTCCAGTTTCGGGATAGAGACTCTTAAATCTGTAGTTCATTTGCTCAGCTCTTTCCTTTGCTAATTCAGAGAATATCAAACACCTAAAATTTTGTGAGAGGTGAGATTTCTGAGCCTGTTCCATGTCCCGAGCCCATAGAGATTCCGTAAAATGCTGCAGGAAGATTTTTACTTGATCTAGAAATTAAAGTAGGAAGCCATAAGGTTTTCCTCTAAGGAAGCATTTACAGGTCCCTTCACATAGTGCATGCAGGGTAGTCAGTAATAGGAGGGGTGAGGCAGACCTGGATTTCCAGCACAATGACCTTGTGCAAGATTTAAGTACTGTTGTGACCTGCCATCCAGTCTAACTCAGACTGTCGAAATTATGTCAGTCAAAATATATTTCTTGATTGTACTGAGAAAGCACAAAAGCTCCAAGTCAGCACAGCCCCCACAGCTTCTCTTTGAAATGCAGAACAGAAAATGGCTGTGCATCCAGCTGCTGGCCAGGTCAATGCTACCAGCTTCAGCATCAGCACCTTTGTCACATGTCAAGATATGTGAGGGTATATATGAGGAGTTTGGGTGGGAAAAGGGTGACAAATCTAGATAAAGGGAGACCTGGGATGAAAGGAAGCTTGCAAATTTGTTTGTAATAGCATTTTTAGGCTTGAATATTTGTCTTTGCAAATGCATAGCTAGTCCAGCTAAACCATTAATAGTACCACATTCAAATAGGAAGTAAACTGGAAACTGCAATTTCTTTTCTCCTGACCAACTTCATGAAAGGAAAAAAAAAAGAGGTGGAAGTGACTCTTTCAGTGTTTGTCATATTGCAGATGAGAGGGCAGTCAGAAGGAAGGGTGATCAGGCACACAGTTTTAAACCAGAGATTTTAATCTCTCAAAGACAAGGACCTTGTCTTCGTAAATTTAATGAATGGAGTTACTGAAAGGCTGGCTAACTTCTTTTGAACTTTAAGTACAAGCAGCTACATTTCATTCATATTAGTTCAGAAATTCTAGCTTGGAGCTGGGTTGACCAGGATAAAATTGTTTGCCAAAAACATAAAAAAAAAGAGGCAACTTTTCATATAGTGATAGAAAACAAAAGATACTATTGTAATCAAGGATGCTGTTGCTAATGACAGTTGTGTACTGTCACTTGTACAGCAAGAAATGCTTGTTGGAAAAGGAGTACTCTATATATTTTTCAGGAATACTAACAGAAAAAACATGGAATTTGTTGTAGAATAGGAATATTAGTTCTTAGAATACAACTTACTTTATTGTTTAAAAGGAGTAATATCGAAGAACATTTCAATAGTGAAGTGGTAGGTATATGAAACAGCTTTTATCTCGCATTGCAGATGACATGTACTTCTCTAGAAAAATATCAGTCTATTAGTCATATGCATGTAGGTATTATGATGAAATTTGCCACTTTCATTTTTCATTTAAAAACACAGCCCAAACCCATGATGATAACTTACCAGATTGTATCTCTGTCTCTGGAATGACTGCCCCCAAATCAGGTATTTTCTCTTATGAAATAATGCAAGATTATAGTCACCATCATTACTTTTTCTTGTTTTGTTTTTTCACTTTATAGGAGACCACTTCCTTGTCACAACAAAAGGCAGAGGTGCTCAGTAAAGGTAAGTGTGTGTAAAGTTTATAATTAGAGTTCTGCCATTCCTATGTTGTTTGGCAGCAGTGTTAACCCTCATATTCATATATTAGCAGTCTTACTTTTTTATGGGTGTTGGTTTTACAGGAAAAGATTTCAAAGAACTGGTAAGCATGTACAATTGCATAGAGTGAAATCTTCAGTTTGGTGTTCAAAAAAATTTAAACACTTCTTATTGGTTACTCTCCAGAAAAATATAATGGATTTTTCACACAGAGCTCTTTTTTAAGAAACGTGAATTATAGTATTTTATTTTTTTTTTCTGAAAAATGGAATAAAAATGGAACAAAAACAAACAAAAAAACAACAAAAAGCAGCTTTCATTTTAATTAATGTTTTTCTGAAATGTGTTTTACAGCACTATTTGAAGATTATTCAAATTTTTTTTCAAAACTAATACCTCATTTTTTAAATTACTTTGAATGCTTGAAGGATTTGGTCAGAAAAATAAGAGGCTCTTAAAAATAAGAGCACTGTAGTTGTTTTACTGGAAGCCTAACACCCATGTTAACTTAAATTGAAGATAAAGTCTTGGTTTTTCAGCTTTCAGGTACTTTTTCCATAGTTGAAGGAAAAGAAAAAGGCCTTTTGTGCCTTTCCTTATATTGCATTTCTTTCAGTTCTTGAAAATTAGTTGCAAACTAATTTAGCGCAACACATTAGCTCTATGTGTATTTGTGATAATGAAATATTACAAAGCACATTTAAATATAAATGATGCAGATTTCTAATAGCTTTATCTTTTGTTATATCTTATGCTTGAATATTACCTCATCTTTTTCCTTATGCTTGTATATTACCTCATCTTTTTCCTCAGCAAGCATTCTGAATTAATAGCTGTTCAGTTCTTCTATTCTCAGTTGTTGAGCTATTCTCAAAACTTCTTCTTGGGCCAGGTCAAACATTTTCAGTAACTGTTTATGTGAATCTCAGAAAATAAATGCAGACAAAATTACATTACAACACAAAAAGTTATTGAGTGATGCAAAATCTGTCTACATATGTCTGTGTTTATATTTGGTACGAATCTGACCTTTATTCTGATTTTCCTACAAGAAAATTAATGCAGTCTAGTTAAAATCTGTTTCTGTTTAGAAGCAGTTAGACTGATTTGTGTGAGTAGCATCATAGTGGATACTAAGTACCAGACACAAAGCTAGGTCTTTGTGTCCTCTACATTTCTTTGTATTTTTTTCTGTGGGTTGTAGAATACTGCTTCATTAGCCTTTTATTGAATTGAGCTTTGGACAAGGGGATGTATTTTCATTCATACAGAAAAATTTAGGTTTGCAAAAATCATATGTATGTGTACCTATCACATTAATATTGAAGATTCTAGGGCACACTTCAATATGTGGTAGTTTATTGAGGCAAACTACTTATGCAGATGTGGATTCAAACCCTGATTTTCCCGATAGAGTTGCTTCAGTCACCATTTGAGCTCTCTAGGTCAGTGGGATAGCTTTTAGTTTTGAACTGTATGCATAATAACTGATGTATAGATAATTTCCTTGTCATTTTAGGATAATTTTTAAGAATGATACTACTTTAACTTTGGTATTGTCACTGTGTTGGCTCTATGTGTCTTTTTATCTTTGCAGATGAACGTGACAATATCAGTTTAGATACCAAAAAAACATCAGAAACAGCTGATACCAATACGAAGAGCCTGACAGGGACTAAATCAAAGGACGGAACAGCATCAGAAAAGATTTCAGTTTCCAGGGAAACCTGGATTACCTTTGAAGACTTCTGTGTTTGTTTCCAGTAAGGAATAGAGGGTTTGAGTTTTATTCCACACAATATACTGTATAATAACGGTAAAATTCAAAACATGGCTATATAAAAATCGTATCTTATTAACAGATTTTCTTTGTATAGCTATCCTGCCTTTCAGGGTGGCTTCAAGGCTGCTCTTCAGACCAGACTATTCTTCAGACCAGATGTACTGTCCCTTTCAACAGTGCATCTGTAGATGCAGCCCTGCTCTGTGCCTTGGTTGTGTCCTCCAGAATACAGTGGAGAACACAACCACCAGCTCCATAAAGCAGCTGTCAGACTGCAGCTGGGGTGGAAGATTGTATATCATGGAGTGTTGTGGCCATTAGGTGCTTTTGTAACCCATGAGGCACTGTGCAGACACAGTCTGCATCCAGACAGCACAATTCTAAAGAAAAACATAGTTGTTGATATCTGTAGCCATCAGCATAGCTTTGCTTGATAAACTAGATGTTTTGTCTCACTCTCTTTTCAATATAATTCCAAGGCATTTATGCCTCTGAAAACATGAAATAAAAACAACTTGTAGCATCATATCTTCAGCTTCTGTCTTTAAGATTTAAGGAGCTTGGTGCAATACATACCCTTTAGAGAATCTAAGATTGCTGAGGGAAGTAATTTTATCAGAGAAAATTCACTCAATTCTTTTCTTGTTTGAATATGTAACTGAGATTTCTTTGTGAAGCTTTTATTTTCATAAATAAGTGTATAAACTCTACTCATTCTGTAAAGGAGAATGTATAACTTTTATACCAGCCAGCAGCACAGGAACTTCAGGAATAAAAAGTCAGGGGTCACTTTAGGCCTTGTTAAGATTCCCATGCTGCTTGGTAGTCCTAGGTCCAGGAAAATAGGACATTCAGAAAAATAAGCATCACAAGCAATTTCATTTCCTTTAAAAGTCTCACATACAGAGAATGTGAAATATGAACTTTCTACTTTATTAGCCAAATGTTAAAGTACTGTTGACCTTTTTAGACCAATATTAATATTAATTAAGGCAAAAATCATTTGTCAGTTTCTTAGCTCTAAATGAATGAGAGTTTATTTTCACAGTCAACCAATAAAATATTGGTTAACGGAACATCTTGGTTGACCTTTGAAGAATTTATCCCTCAGAAGAAATTAAGCATCTAAGATTTTCAATTTACCCCTCTGCTCAGTTGAAAACTTTTCCTTCTCTGTCATGCCTCCTTCTCAGATACAGTGATAATTAGAATGTTCATAGTTCATATCAACTTTAAGAAGTGAGGAATATTTTAGTCATTGTAGGAATTGATATGTCAGCAGTATATCAGGATCCCTGTGGAGTTTCTGGGTAATCACAACATTGGTGCAGATCTGATTCCATCCTCAATTAAAACTTATGCCATTTATGTCTTCCTTGGTGAAATTAAAACCAGAAAAAAATGTTGCCAGGAACTATATAGCTTTCTGAAGGTCTGAAAACAGCGGAGAACTGAAAAAAAAATTAATAAATATATAAACTAGTCCATCTTTCAGTTATACTTTTTAGAAACTTCATTACAGTAATTTTCATGTTGGTATGGAAGTTTTAGAGTAATATTAGCAAGTTACCATTTATAGATTGAAAATAAGCAAATTAGTGGTCTGACCTCCAATGGAAAAGTGTAGAAATGCAGTAAATACATTAATTAATTTCAGCTGCTTTCTCTAGAGATTAATTTTATTCACCTTTTTATAGCTAAAAATGTTGAATCATTTTTGAGAAATAGCTGTGAGTCTGATTTGTGAAATTAGAATCTTGTGCTATGAAATAGACATTTACCTAAACTAAGTAATTTATACTGATTATTTTCTTACAGTCATGTATATCTAATCTTTCAATTTTATATTCTTCTTAGGAACCTGTATGTTTTCCACAAGCCGCATACATATGCTTATAATTATCAGAAGACATGTTTTAAGGTAAATGACTGTGCTTTTCTTTTCCCCCACTTTTACATAATTAGATAATACATATATCCTAAAAGATACTGATAGAGCAGATATAACTGCTACTACTGAAAAGTAATAATGCATTAAGATTACTGTAGTCAATACAAATGTATGTCTACAAGCAAATATTCAGCATTATATATATATGTGTTTAAGTAAAGGAAAAATGCTGTGGAATGCTACTGCACAATAAAAAATAAATGGCTTATATAAAGAGAAATGATAGTGAATCAGATCTCCAACCATTATTTATTTTGATTAAAAACTACCTTATAACAATTTGGTGTCAAAATTGAATTTAATGATGATTCAGCTACAGAATCTGCTCTTCAATTCTCCTTCATCCTCCCCTGTCACCTAAAACCCAAATTGTGAGTCTGTTTAGCATAACACTCTGTTTTCTCTTTAAATGCTAAGTCCTTTTGCTATTTACAGCATCCTGTTGCAGGGCTTTAGAAATAATCTTTAGTTACATTCAAATAATGGAATTTCACTAAACCTGCCATTAGTTCATATTATCAAAAGGTTATTCGACATGCTTTGAATATCCTGTCCCAGCTCTTATTTTATAGCTTATCTGAGGTGTAATTGTAGAGTACCGAAATGTAAACTCCAGGCATGAAGTTCATGTAAAATCCTGTACTGAGAAGGTTAATTACATGGATTATGCTCCATAATTATAGTACACCTGCAATTTCCCACCTCTCTGTAATCACATCACAAGAAATTTTCCTAATGACTGTGTGATATACTTTTGTAAGCCATAATCAGCATTAAGAATATGTAAGCCTGTGTGTTCTTGTGCCAAAAAACCCCTAACCCTTTGCTGTAAAACCATTCTTATTTTTAACATTGAAAGAGATTATATGTTTACAGTATTAGGTAAATTTTGTATCGTGCTTATAAAAGAACATTTTCATATTATGATAGAAGAACAAAAATACAAAAAAAAAGGATTTATATAACTCCAGAATATTCAGGAAGACCTGTACTGTAACAGTTCTGAAGAAAGCAGCTCATTCACTATTAGATTTTAAAGAATTACTAGGAACAATAGAATCATTCTATAGTTTCTAACATTGGCATAGGGATAATGTATTAAAGTTCAGAGTGAAAGATGTTCCCCTCATAGAGTTTTGTAGGGGAAAAACCAATTTATAAGGGAATATCTTTCATATCTACAAATTCAAAAAGTATTTATTTATTTCAAGATTTCTGTAATTAATTTGAATCAGAAAGTTGCAGCAAAAACCAAAATTTTTGGTCTTCTGTTGTCTGGCAAGTAAAAATCCTGCATTTAGATATATATGATCAGTATAATATAAAAGTAGGTATATTCTCATGCAAAAAGAGTTCTGTTTCCTTTACTCTCTTAACTGAACAGCATTATACTTGCAGCACGAGGCTCTGGGCTAAATGACATGTTTGAAATTTGGAAGAAGTAGTCACAATCAATTGCTTACTTCCCATACCATAGCTAAGGACACCATATCCAAAATCTTAGTCCTACTTTGTGTAAGGCCAGTTGGACAGGATTCAGTGGAAATGAATGAACAAACCTCCATTTTTCTGTACAGTCTTCTGATGAGGAAGTCTTCTATTATTTACTTGTGGACAGTCTGATGCCCATTGAAATCCTGGTTAGCTTTTCTGCATTAGTACACTGGTATGTTACTGAAGGTAAGGCAAACACACAAAAGTACATGTCAATGTTGCGTTTTCCCATTCCTGAATATGTTTGTGCCATTGTGTTTGTCTCTTGTGTACTTGGGCACAGTTTGAGAGTTTAGCAGTACTTTGAAGGAGTCAAATTGGTTATAAGAAATACACTAACATTCAAGAAATACTTTGTCATTATTTCACATTGATGATGAACATTTCCATGAAAGAATCCCTCTCTTGTCTGTTTATTATGATTTGCTGGAAGCTTTTCATCTGTATATTTCTGGAATGGATTTTCTTGTGTTTCTTGGGGTTTTTTCCTTACAGATTCCATTCTTGCAAGCTACGTTATGCCTTAGCTGATCTTAATGCAGCAAAAACCACAATATAACCAAAGAATATTTCTGAAATTATTTTTAAACTGGTGCACAATAAGCTCTCAAGTATGTTTAAATTGGCTTTTTCAAGACCTAACAACTTAAATGACTTAAATATTAATCCCTTGTATTTCATGAAAAACACAGAATGGAATTCAAGAGAGTTAAGGCATTTTATTATGGTAGTTGGCTTAGGTTAATCAGATATTTAAATACTTGACATGGATGTAATTTAATGCATCTAGAATGGAGTAGAGAGAACCAAAACAAAGCTTAAAAAACCAAACCAACCATTCTGTTAAAATAAACTATAAGCTATAAATGTCAATAAATGTATTTTGTTATGGCTATTTGCTTTCTTTGCATGTGGACAGAAAGGATTTTTTTTGAGTTTTACAGGAGCCTTAAGTGGCTTGGAAGATGTCTGATGCCTTAAGTTTTTAAAAAATACCTACTTTAATCCTTTAACACTGTCTAGCCTCTGTTCTAGGTAGTGTCTCAAGGCATCAGATGTATACATCTTAGTAACACATTTCATAACCATTATTTTGTAGCAAATAGTACAAATAAACCATGTTTTGTACCACCAATGCATTTTTAGTGACTGTTTTTTTCTGTGTTAGCAAAACCTAAATGAAGATTTAATGACTGTGAAGTAGCCACAGATTCTGCTTAGGTGTGTCTGAATGTTATTGTTGTTCACCCTCCCCATATTGTGTGGGTTGTATTTTGTTTTGGTTTATTTTGTTTGGTTTTCTTAACCTAGGTACTAAACAAGAATGTTCAATGGGTGTGCTGAGGGTTGAATATTTCTCTTGGAAATCTGTGATTCCTGGAGAACTTGTATTAAAGATGCATACATCTGCAACCAAAGCTACTGTGATAAATCTTCCTGTTGGGTATGTATGTATGTATGTATGGGTATGTGATTTTTCTAGTTAAATGCTCGTAAGTAAGAGTAAAGAACTCAGACTCTTTATAAAAGTGTTGGTAAATTCACAGTAATTTGTCAATCTTACCAAATTCTAGCTATCAAGCAGTCTGATAATCCAAAAACTTGTATTTTAAGGAATAAACCCTTTCAGGGAAACCGGGAAAACAACATTTTCATGTCTTGTCATAAGCATAATATTCCTGAATAATTCACTGAGGCCTTCTACTTTCCCAAAAAGAGAAAATCATCAGTTTTATCTCAAAGAGATGAAACAAAATGTAGTTTTTAAAAATTAAGTAAGATGTCAAATAAATAGGCATAGAAAGAGAATACACAACACTAGCACACTGAAATTAAATCAAAGACTTTTAATAGTGCTTTTTTATTTGTATTCATTTAGACTAAACCTGGGACAGTTGTTAGGTTTATAGACAACATTCACATCTAGCCCTGCATTCACATGTGTTTTCTTAGTGTAGTTTCTAAAAGTTGTATTTCTCTGTACTGTAGGGAGGCCAAAAATGTGTATCTTTTAGCACCTGTAAATTTCAAAGCTAACAGATACCATCAGCTCAAATTTATAAGCTTCCCACCTTTGATTCTCTTTACTCCAGACAGAGACAGGAGGATTTCAGTCAGATTTAATTTACAAAAGGTGTGGGAGACAAATGGGCTTCCCCATTTCATTCCAAAAGAGAAGTCACTTGGTAATCATGGAAGACATTCTCTTCCCACTGTCTTTTAGTGGCTAAGGGGCATTTAAATATCAGTCAAAAGAAGATGTAATTAAAAACTACCTGTGTGTCTGGGGAGTATTATGTCTCTTTTCTTACTCTCACTGCTGGATCTCTGGATAACATTTTGAAGCTGTGGCCTGGATAAGCTTCTTCACCTAAATACAATTCTGACAATGATATTACCTAATGTGTGAAAGAAAAAGCTTAAGAATTGCTGCAATGAAAAAAAAAAAAATTGTTTGGTTGGATTTTTCTTGATTGTAGGCGACATATCCTGCTCTTCACAGTAACTTGTCCCATAGGGCACCACATTGAGCTGTGTACCATGGTGCCATGTGTCTTTGGAGAAGAGGATGCTGTGATGCCAGCTCTTCAGAAGGTGTGCATAGTGACTAATCAAACATTGTGAAAATAGTTTTTCTGACTACTAATTAAAGTGAAGTAGTATTGGACTTCTGTTTAGAGCTGTTATATTCAATAGTATTGTATTAATTTTAATATGAAATTGGTAAGGGCATTAAAGATACGAGTTTTACAGCACAACAGGGACTGGATGCATATTGGAAAAGTTATCTTATGTAAACATGTAAGTTAAAGTTGGGTAGTACTGTGGTTTACATAGAAGTGCAGCATACAATGTGAAAAATGCTCTTCTTGAAATACATATGTCAGGGTAGTGTATAACTCACTCTTTGAGGCATGTAAAAATACTCATAAAATACATGTAGAAATATTAATTAATATTTAAAAATAACTGCGTATTTAAATAAAATCTCACATCAGTGAAATATGTGTGGTCCCATGGAATTGCATATTACACACCAGATCCCAGAGCAGCTTTTATATGTAAAATGAGCAATTTAATCAAGGAACTTTTCATAGCTGAGATAAGAGGCCCAAGAGAGAAAATATTACAGCTTTTGTTCTTCATTGTTTGTAATCCAGACAGACACCATTGTCATCCATATTTTCAGGTTTTTTTATCAAGCAGTAGGCCCAAATATTTATTGAAGTCCCTGAGGGTAGGGAATATATTTTCTAGAGAAAAACACATTTGTGCAAAAATATTTAAAAGGTGAGATTAACAGAAAATTTACATAGCAGTGTAGATTCTGGGTCCTAATAATAGAGCACTAAAACATCTTGTGCAAATTTATCACATTTACTGTGACAAAAAAGTAGAAATATAAGAAGCTGGGTCATTATAAAAATCTTGTGGCTGTACTATCCCCTTGCCTTCAATTTTTGGATGAAAAGCTATTTCCTATCAAGAAAATAAAGTAGACTTTTATGCTTGGGTTTTCCATGCAGTTCTTTTCGAAGCAACTTCTCTGCAGGCTATTATTTGCAGGAAAGTGTGCAATTCTTGCAAAGAAATCCTGATGAACATTATTGATGCTTAAGACATCATGTATTTGATCATTGTTTTCAGCAGGATATTAATACTAATTTGTCCTTCCATAACAGAAGATGCTAAGCACTTCAGCTGACAGTTATTATCACTGCAGTAGAAAGTCTCTATATGGATCTTATTTTTGATTAAATTTCCTATGACTAATAATTTAGGGGGAAAAAAGCAATGAATATCTTATGGTGTCTGTTATTTATTTTACTGGCAAAAAGCAGTGAGAATTTTATATGCTTTTGAATATCAGAGACATAATTGATTTTACAGTTTATAATATGAAGAGCAACTGCATGAGTTCAGAAAGTTTTGTACTTCATCACAATAAAAAAGCTTGTATTCTGTCATGGCCCTGGATGAAAACCAAAGAAAATCCAAAAGCAATCTTTCTAAGAATAGTTGTTTTATTCTCTTTCCCCAGGAGAGCTCTCGATTTATAGAACAGGCTACAACTATCCTGAAAGCTGTTGGAAATGTGATAAATAATTTCAGCAATAAGGATGAGCTTCCTAAAGCCTTGAAGGAATTGGAAGTAGCTCATTGCCCTCCTGGCCTTCATGATACTAAAATAGCTAAAGAAAACGTCAAGGTGAGCAAATAGTTTAATGAACGCACATCTAAAAGCTACAGAACTGGATAACTGCTTAACACTGTCATTTATCCTCTTCAAAACAATGCCTGTGAACTTAACAAGGACCACCTGCATGCTCTGAATGTGGCATTCATTATAAAGTGTAAGCCCAAATGACCTAACTTGTAACTTGTATGGTTATTATCTTTTAAGAAGAAAAATTTCAATGTGCACAGAGTAGCACGTTCTAAATTAAGTCTATTTTTGTCAATCCAGTTTAGCATACTTTGGGGCAGAAAGCGTGAGCTGTTTTTATATTAAAACTTCATTTTGAATTTGCAAGATACATCCTGAAATGCAGAAAAGTCTAATGATTGCTTTCTCTGCCTAATGTTGATGGAACAGAAAAACATTATTACAGCTTATATTTCTGAAGGAATGAATGAGTTGAGCATTTCAAGTTGATTTTCTTTGTTTCTTGATACTACAGCATTCTTATTTAACTTTTCTGCTCTGTATTTATGATAAATTAAAGATATATGATGAAAACATTAACTTTTTCTGTAGATCTCAATGCTATAGCTTTTCAATATTACAAAAAGATTACAACAAAAAATTGTATAGAAGATACACTAATTTTAATGTGTATGCAAATGTTGATCATATTGCTATAACTTGGTTTTTCTAAAGTTAGTATTTTATATATTCCAGATTAATTTATTTTCATCAAAGTACTAGAAAGCTCTTGCAGTTTAGATGGTGTAGTTTAGATTGAATAGAACAAAGGTTTTAATATTTTTGTAATCAGTGATATTAAAAATCAGAACACCTAAGCTAGCAATTTTCTACGTGGGCTTGGCACCAGGCTTAAATTCAAGAAAATAACAGAATTCATAAAGAATTATTACAGGTGCTCCACTCATGAAAGAGGTAATTTACATGCCAAATCCACCAGGGAAAAAAAATTGGTTTGAACTCAGGAACAGAATATAAAAATTTTAAATGCATATGCTCATGTGAAATATGTGCAAAACTTAGAGAGCTTAAGAAAAATTCAGTAGTCATAAACACAGATATCCCTTAATTTCTCCTCCACTAAGAAGACAAATTTATATCAGTAAAAGAGAATAAAAAGACAGAAATTAGATAAATGAAAGGCACTGAGCTGACAGTGATTCAAGGATGAAAATATGGAAATTTTCTGTATTTAACACAAATGGTGAAAAATTGTTCTGAATACAAGAAAGGATCTACTATATTCTTTCTTCCCCAGTTTTACAAATTTTAAAATAAAGGACATGTTTATTAGTATTAAAATACATAAAATATTTCCAGAAAGCAGAAAAATCTGAAACTAAGTTCAATGAAAGAAAAAAATCTTATTTTTTCAGTAAGTTACTACTATGTTCTTCAACTCAGATTATGAAACAAGTTCTGTAAAACACACTCTAAAATTCCCATCTACTAAGAGTGGGGGAGGAAAAGACTGGATTTCTGCTCTTTAAAGAGCATCAATATGTCAAAGCATAAAAATAGAGCCAAATCTTCCCATGCTGTAGCACCTCCTAATCTCAAAAGCATTCCCATTCCGTTATCAGCCTCTGTTCTGAAACCTCAAGTTTAGAACTCCCATTGTCATGATAGCAATTATAATACATTCTTCTGTCCTCTGGTATGAGGCCATCAACCCCCTACACATAAACTACGAGGATGTTTCTGGGTGATAAACACATTGTAGAATAAGTCAAATTTTCTTATTTTAATAAGCCAGGCATGAAACAGGTTTTCTCTCTATTGTTGTCCTGAAGCATTGTAGTCCGACAGTTTGGATTAATTTTCAGATACAGTATTTGTTAAAGGAAGTTAAAAACTCCATGTATATGTGGTAGGAGAAGAGGGAAACAGTTTCTAAAACAATAATAAGAATAATATAAATCAATCTTTATAAATGAATTATTCTTTAAATGCTTTTCCTCTTTCTGATTGTAGGTTTTCAATAATGCATTTTGGTATTTGATAAAATATGTATTAGACAAGAAGGATCTTTACAGATATAAATTTGCCTTCAGGTCCTTTACTTTGGATTTTAAAGACACTGATTTTTCTGGTGATGACACTGATATTTCAGGTAATATATTATTATTGCTAATCACTTCAAATATATCTGCAAATTCTTATTTTCAGGGTAGCCAACTCTTCTCTCTTGTTTTTTCTTGCTTCAGTAGACACAGTTGATTTTTAAGCCTAAGACTTTTACTGTTGAGAGGACATCTGAGGCTCATCTCAGAATAGAAATGATCCTCTTCTTTGTCCCAGAAAGTCCAATTACCCTTTTTTAATTTATAAAACTGCCCTTGGTCTTCTTTGCGTTTCATTTGTCAGCACTGACAAACAATAACAAACATTTTTTTACCTGCTGTACTGCACCTTGTCACTATTGTTCAAAGCATCATCTGAGAAACCCTTAAATGCCTATATTGCTCACAACCTGAGAGCGAAGGAAGACTCAATTTAGTACCTTCATTGAAAGTTCAGCTATTTCTTAGTGATGGTTGAGAAGTTTTTGTTTGTTTTTAGGGGGAGAGATATTTTAAGTATTGTTATCTTTCTTGCTTTCTTGCTTGTTTTTTAAGTTTGTTTCGTGGGAAATTAGTGTGTTGCCTGGCTAATTGGCTGGCTAGTCATACCCATGTAGTGTGGGACTGGCTACAGCACCATCTGTCTCCTCCAGCTTTTGAGGTCAGGGTGTGCTGTGTACCTGAACATACCCTGAGAGGAGCCATTGGAAGGCCAATGTATTTCTTACAAGCAGGGATAATTCTCTTCCCACTGTTTCTTTGCTTCATTTTTTATGCAGGCTGCAGTTTTACGCCATTAGAATTAAGTTTGCATGGCAACCAAATATATTGCTCTTTTCCATTTTAGGACTTATCTTTCAGTCTCTGTAACTTTTTAATCTATTAATGCTAGCATTTATTTTACTACTATAAGCCTTGTGTATGTGGCTTCATATCACAACAGAAAAATAATCTGATTGGTGGGAAGAGACATGATCACCATTTGAACACTTTCTATGGGGACTTAGCTTTTCCTTTGTCTATTGTGAACTTACAGAATAAAGTGTCAAACAAAACAATACTAACTTCCTTTTGATTAGTCATTTTATTCTGGAAAAATAATATTAAAAGCTAAATTAAAATGTACGCAAATACCTTTCCTGACACAACGGTGTAGTACGTTTGTCCTTTTAAGAAAGCATTTATAAACATGTCTCTCTTTACTGGGAACTTTCCTCTGAATCTCCTCTCTTCTGAAATTTATTGTTCCTTAGAGACATTAGGTATTTTTCAGAGAATTTCATCCCATGACAAGAGTATGTAACAAGGGTCAGCATATTGACATTTATCACACCACTTGAAGTAAACAACATCTGTCACATTTTTTTAAAGATGTCTGTGCTACTGATTTCTGTATCCCAAAAAACCCTTAAACACTTGTCAGCATTAGAAGACATTTTTAAAATAGATTTGAATAATTAGCACAGTTGACAGGTTGTAGCAAAGATCTCTTATAAATTACTAAATTATGAAATCTACTGTGACAGAATATTTTTAAGAGCTGGGCAGTGAATCAAAAAAGTAGAATAAATATATGGAAGAAAGTTCTGTTTCAGTTTTGTTTCCTCCAGTGTCCTATACATCCTTTTAAATTATTTTCTTTTCTAAAATTAAATTACAAGAGATCCCTATTGGACTGGAAAGGTAATTGTTTCCCTTTGGCTTTATTGACAGTTTTTTACATTTATTGATGTTTTGCCCTGTTTAAAAAAGGTTGCTCTGGAGTAAATGCATGCTTTTGTTCAGGTTCCATCCAGAACCTTAAAGAAATAAAGCATAAACCAAGTGAAATGTCAAAGAAAAAAAGGTAACTAGCAGGAAAAAACAGCTGAAAACTTCATTGTAGAAAGATCTAGAGGGATTGGCATGATTGCCCTGGCCCACATTAACGCTGCTGCATTGTCAGGTTAGTTGCTCAAATCTTGTCAAGACATGAGGTTGTAACCTTCTGGAACCTAACAGACATCAGTGTAATCTACCATATCAGATGAATGAAATGTTTTTTTCATCTGTGTCTGCAAGTATATTAAGTCAAATCTGAGGTTTTTTTGGAACAGCACCTCCATTTTATAAATGATGTATTTATTTTGCACTGTGTGCTGAATTAATGTCAAGGTTTAACAAGGGCAAGGATATTATGATTTACTGCAGGTAGTGGTCATGCCTGCTAAGATCTCTAAGAAGCAATCCTGAAAATGATCTAGTCAAATTTATTTGACTGCTAAGTATCATCCATCCCCATGGAGCAATTAGCAGAAAACAAGAAACAAGAGGAAGACCATGCCATTTGAACATACACAGGAATGTGATGCTTCCTGGGAAAGGAAGCATATCAGGATGATGTTACACAAGAGGCAGTGTTGGCAGTTCAACTGCCTGCCTGCTCTCTGTAGCACATGTTCTTTGTTTACCTTGTCCTGGTTTCATTGCGCCCAATAGTGAGCCAGTGGAGCCAGGGGAGGTCTGTGGCACTTATTTTCAAGAGTCTCAAACTCTTGACAGTTGTTTAGGCACATTTCAAGAGCTACATTTCTTTCTCATGGATAAATTCCAACTTTGAAGTTGGAAGTGGAGTGCCCTTTGTGTACAGTTCTCTTAAAACCTTTTGGTCTGAAATTTTACACAGCAGTTGAGCTGTTCTCTATAAGCTTATCTTAACTGTAAAACTGTATTTGGGGAGTCCTACTCCGTTCTTTTTCAGAACAAGCTTCTCTCTCCTCCAGAGACTTAACATAGGTTAAGTCTATCTTAACATAGGTTAAGAAGATTGATTGTACAGTTGTGTTGTGTTGTGTGACTGAAAAGAGAATTCTGAACATTTGTTTCTTGCACTTTGGATATGAACTGGAGTTCCAGTAAAGGGTGAGGGAAAGTTTGGCATTATTTGATTGAATATGTAAAGTGTCTCTTGAGTATATGCAAAATACTCCTTTTTCAAAAAAAACATTCCTACATTGCCTCCAGGAAAACTGTAGTGATTTTATGGTGAAAAGTGTCTTGCTAAGCTTGAAAGCTCCAGTTTTATTATTAGCATGGTGTCTTCTGATTAACAGCTAAGGCATGTCAGAGATTTTTGACAAATCTGTTTTCAATCATAATGTCAAATTTGAAACATCCATTAGTTCAATATTGATGGATTTAAAACATTCACTAGTTCAAGATTGATTGATTCAAAGCATTTCACAGAATACACTTCTCTGCTTCTAAGAAAAAATATTAAGAAATGTTAAGTTTTAAAAAAAGCCTTAAAAGATCAGAATATTTAATTTAGACCTCATTATTTTGCCTTAAATGTTGCAAAGAAAAATATTTTTTTTCTTATGACATTCTATAAAAAATTGGAACAAAAAAGAACCTCCTTAGGAATATATTAGGAATATATACTGACAATTTGGGGGTATTGGCCTGATCTGTGGCAGCTTTTGACATTTTCAATAAATAGAATTGATTTCTGTGTGACAGAAATTTCTTTTCTGTCACATTTTCATACAAATTTTTTATTTTTGTGTTTTCAGAAACAGTTTAACATTTAACTAACTTACTGTACATCCATATATTCTTTATCCTGACAAATGAAATGTTTTATTTCTAGAGGTACAGGTATTTTTTCTAGTTATGGAGTCCACTTGGCATCCTCAGTGGATGAAGTTTTCAGCTGGTTCACAAGGCAACACCACACCAATACTTTTTGTATTTACTTTTCTATATTATTGGTTCCTGCTCCATGTTAGGATATTCTTACCTATTGGGTCAATCTGTGTATATGTGTGTTCATATATATACAACAATATATTATTTTATATATATTTTATATATACAATAATACATTATTTTGCTTTATATGAGGAATGTAGTCTCTGCAGCAGAATTCATTTTTTTGAGCCAAAGCACAAACTGAAAATTGAAGTCTATTTCCATTTCATGAAGACAATGATTAGTGGGGTCAAAAGTCATCTTGCCACTGGGTTCTTTAATTGTAAAATAGACAAGTTTGTAGACTGAAAAATTAATTTTGGAATGTATTCCAGTGATGAATGAATGGGAGAGCCAAAACCTTTCCAGAGGTGCACAAACAGAAAACATCTTAGGACATGTTAAATTCCAGCTGGATGTTAGGAAAAAAAACCATTTTTCACCATGAGGCTAGTCAAAAATTGGAAAAGAATGCCCAATTAAATTATGGAGTCTCCATGGTTATGGAAATATGAAAAAATGTACTGGACATTTCTTCAAGAGCAGGACCAACCTGTTCTAAATTCATCCAGTTTTGGATGTGGGATTGGACCAGATGACCTTCAGTGGTCCATTCGAGTCTGTATTATTCTGTGATTCATTATATGCTCCTGTTTTATAACAGTGCTTGCACCATTCATATTGTTGAGTTCTAATCTGGTTACTATTGAAGTGGGCTTGTGTAATCTTCCAGTCCTCAAGTATTAAAGAAGCTTTCTGGGGTTTGGAAATGCAATACTGATGAGAAATAATGGTTTGAGAACACAGCCAGATTTAGCAATATTGAGTAAAAGTGATTAGATTGAAATGTGTGATCTGGCTGATGAAAGCAATATCTTAAGATAGTTTGTTTGCCTGCAATGTTGTCTATATTTTTCAAGCAGATTCCTGTCCTCCTTTTTGTTTTTTGGTACTTCCTTTTGCAGCAGTGTTTCCTTCCTATCACGCTGTCTTGCTTCCTTTGTTCCATATGTGTGCAGTTCCAAACTACCCTCCCTAGCACTGGCCCCTTGGAGTGTTGTTCCCCACATCCTTCCCTAAGTCCTGGTGCTGATGGCTCCCAGAATGCTAATTTCCAGGCAAGAATGCCTTCAAGGAGCTCATTGCTAACCTGTCAGAACCCACTAATTTCTGTTCCATTTTGGAACATAAAGTCAGTCAGATAAATTAACTCTCCCTTTGTCATAGATCTTATTCTTATTCTGTGTCTACTTTGTGGAAGCTAAACAAAATGTTTTGCACAACACTGGTGTTGAAATTATTACTAAAATATTACCAGATTGAGAGACAGAAGTACTTGAAGTCTTGTGAAGCTCTTTTAAGCTGTGTACAGAGTCAGGCTTTAGTGTATCAAATCCTCTTGGTTCATGTTTGGAAGAACATTTTGAAATCACAGTAGGAGGCATGATTTAAAAAATGTCCTGCAATAGCTGTCCATGAAGAGAAAAAAATAAATTATTTGATGTTTGTAATTAGCAAACTAGCTGACTTTTTTGACTTTGTGTAATTATACAGTATATTTTCTCCAACTTACAATAAAAACAAAATTTCAAGAGTGATATTTTCATCATAAAAATTTTATGCTTGGAATCACTCTCTTGATGTTTTGTGGGGGTTTTTTTCTTCTTTTTAAATTCATTACAGGCAGCTACAGGACTTCCAGCTTTGATGTTACTCATTCTTCCATTCCTTCAGAGAACAGTGAGGAGAAATCCCTTAGTAGTTGGGAGAATCAAACTCCCACACCTGAAGAAGAAGCAGCAGCTCTCACAATTCAAGCCATCTGGAGAGGGACCTATATTAGGAAAATACTGAAGAGCAGAGTACCAGGTGTGTCATTTAAAAATGCCTTTCAAAAATGCTTTATACTTCATCTTATTCAAATCTTCACTGTAAAGAGTTTTTTACTAATTAATGTCTAGGTAAAATTAACTGAAACTAATTAAATAGAACTTACAGTTCTATTAAGGTCTCCTAACCACTCAGCTAGCACATATGGTACTAAAAAGTATGTGAAAGATACACCCCCTAAATTTGCATAGATACTAAACCAAAATTTACATTAATGTAAAGATGTAGATTTAGGTCAGAGCTGGGATAAATGTTAGGGATTTTTTCTGGAAATGTAAAGGAAATAATACAAGAACTTGAGCTTCATAATGAGTAGTGGAACACACACGAAGCCTGATGCTGTGCTCCAAAGATACTGTACTGATACTATCCTTCATTTCTGTGCATACAGATAGAGGAATCTTGCATAGAAGTTCAGGACTTGTAGCACATTTCCTATTCAACTGTTCTATTATCTCAGCTGGAATACTGTGTCCAAGTGCAATGTCCACAGTCCAGGAAGAAAGAAAGATAACAACCACAAAATTCTGAGTAGATTTGTGAGGATTTGGATTAAATATAGACCTAGTACATACATACAGGTTGTTAGTTGTAATTTCAGAAAGATCAGATAAGAAAAATCTTTGCTATAATCATTAAGCAAGATTAACCCACATGAGGAAAGGAATCTGAAAGTAACAGTATCTTTAGGCTGATATCCAAAGGGTTAACAAGAAGATCTTTAGTCTGAGAATCAAAGCTTATGGCTTGAATCTGGACACATTCAAGTTAGAAAAAGTGACATTTATTAAAACTGACTTTATTAAAAAGATAAGGCATTTATTGGAATAAACCAAGATTTGTATTGTACTACTGAAAACTTTAAAATCAGTCTGGTCTTTATCTGTATTCCATGCATAGAAGCAAACACCTTGAGATGACAACACAGCCTGTTATGTGAGTTATCCAGTGTAGGTGGGATGAATTACCCATTGGAGCTGCCCAACTCTTTTCCTGTTAGCTACACAGATAGTTTAGGTACATCCCTACCCGCTCCTGGTATCTGCAGATAGAAGTTGCTGGGAATTATATATTGTCTGAGGACAGAGACTGCCATATATCACTACATCTTACAGTGAAAAAACTGTAAACTGGGGAAAATATTGATCACATAATTTTTGCAATTGTTGGAGTGCTGAAAAGTACAAAGATGATGAATGGAATATACTCTGTCAAACAAAAAACAGTTTTCAGCTCAGCGAGACTTCTGTAAAACTCCACATAAATAAGACAATTTACTTGTGCAAGTGGCATTTTTCAAAAGTATTTGGCAGGTGTAAATTTAGAACAATAGCAAAATTGGATGTCATATTTTCTAACTTATTTTATTAACTCTAGGTACTAAAGAAAACACTGATGTTGAAGAAACTTTGAAAAACCTGTGGGCTATGATTGAGTTAAATTTTGAACAGTGCGCTATAACATTGTTAAGGTAATCATGCAATAAATCAAACTATTTTATTGCAGGCAGTTGTCATACACTGCTATTCCACAAAATAAACATGGTAAGAACATTATTAGTGTCAAAATTACAGCACCCTGATGGAAGGGGTGAAATTTTTTACTAAATATATGCCATGCTTTATTCTCTGTACCCTACATGAATAAAATCTTATTTTTGGATATGTTACAGATTTTTTCCTTCAGCTTGAGCTAAAATATTACCATTTGCATTTATTTAATTTTTTAGTATTTGGTAGAGTACTCCATAAGTACAGATCTGATACTGATTCCTTAGTTAAGCAGTTAACCAGTTGGTTTAAGGAAACTTTTTGATTTGTGCTATCTGTTAAGCAATCATGGTTGACAGTAGAAAGGAGATAGCTTTGCTATTTGTACCATTTATTATCTCAGTCAGGGACTCTTTTGCTGCACTTGCTTGAAGGAAAATAGATGTATGTCTAGGTAGTAGAAATGTAATAGGTGTATTTCTATGCTTTCCCTGATATTTTATTACAGCTTTTGGAAAGAAGGCTATTCTAATTTCAACAGTATTCATTAAGTCATTTGCAAGCCTAACACCCTTTGGGGATCACATATTTCCATTAAGTCCTCCAAAAATCTCTCTGCAAATGTTCACACAACTGATCTAGCAGTAAATCAGTTCTTCCAGGGGTGAGGAGTGAAAACTGGCAGTAATTACTGCCTGTGGATATAAATCCTCACTCCTTGTAACCAGCAATTTGAGCAACACTCACACCAGGTATAATTTTATTTCACCTTTTAGTGTTGCTAATCCTGTAAAACCTGTGTACGTTGATGGGATCAGGACTTTGCAACCACAGCCTTGCTCCAAATATTAGCCATCCATTTTAGATTTGCAGCATTTCTACATCAGCAAAGATGAGATGAAGTTTTCAGACTGCCTTCAGACTTATAAAACTTATGGGGTTTATAAGCATTGTCCTGAGGGATACATTTGAGTGTTAAAATCATGCTAATGTGTTTGTGCTTTTGTTTTTTTTGTTTAACAGCTGACAGATCTCCATTTAACATAACAATCTAGCACCTTGGACAAAAAGTTGTTGTTTTATTCCTTTATTATTCCAAAAAGTTTTAAAACTAAATAAAGGTATTTTAATCTCCTAATGATTCCACAGCTTTAAGATGACAATGTAAGAAAAATGAAGTTATGCTAACTGATACTTATTAAAAAAAAGAAAGAAAGAAGAAGAAAGAGGTAGAATTTTGTAGAAGCCATGACACCTTAGGATATTAGAAGCAACTGTAGTTGCAGATAGACTGATGGATAGAAATATAAGTATATATTTGCCATGAGATCTGAAAGAACTAATCCCTCCATGAATTTATTTTATTTAAGGTGAACGACTGCTAGAGAAACATTAGTAACACATTGTATCTTGTTTTACATTCATGCACAAAATAGTGTTCTTTATGATCAGCATAAGTAAAAGTCTATATATATATATATATATATATATATATATATATGCCATCCTGATTAGATTGAAGTCGTTATCTTTTCTGCTTTCCAGAGAGATGTTTAAAAGGAACTCTAATTCAGCTGAAAAGTTTCCTTGTTATGAAGATGAATGGTGTAAGATGTATTTCACTGACTATGCAGTAACCTATGGTGATCAACCACCAAACGCATGGTTTCTGGTTTTCAGGTGAGTTTCACAGAGCCCTTACAGGGAAGTAGCATTTATACACTGTGTCTTTTCACCAACTTGCTTAAAAACTTCTTATCTGCCTGCTTTCCTCAAATTCTGACATGCACTTGTTCTGGTTATTGCTGGAACAGTGTTCATTTTCTTCTTCATTTCTTCTTAATTTTCTTCCTAGAAGCTGGTAGAGTGCTGTGTATTTGGATTTAGTGTGATAATAGTATTGATAACACACTGTTATTTTGGTTGTTGAGTGTTTACCCCAAGTCAAGGACTTTTCAGTGTCTCACACTCTAGCAGTGAGGAGGTACACAAAAATCTGGGAGGAAGCACAGTCAGAAGAGCTGCCCTGAAGTGGCTAAAGGGATGTTCCCTACCAGGGAATGTCATGTTCAGTACATAAATTGAGGGAGGATTACCTGGACAGGGGCTGATCACTGCTCAGGAACAGGCTGGGCATCGGTCAGTAGGTGGCAACCAGTTGTATTGAACATTATTTGTTTCTCTTGGGTTCTGTTTCTCTCCCTCCCTCTCCTAATCATTAAAAATATTAATATTATTAGAATTTTTATTAGTATATTTTATTTCTATTGTTAAGCTGTTCTTAACACACGAGGTTTATATTTTCTTTCTGATTCTTTATCTCAGGTGGGTTGGGTGTGGGAAGTGAGTGAGCAGCTGCATTGTTGTTAATTGCTGGCTGGGGTTAAACCATGGCAGTATTTTTTGCTTTGTGTTGCACATATCCTTTTATTTGGGAAAATAATTTTGATATAATTTAATTTTTCTTTTTTAGAGAAATATTTACTGTCCCAGAAGACATGCTTATATTGACAAAGGTGTTTACCACTATCCCTTCCTGTAGACTTCATGTCCTTGATAATGACACACAGGAGGAAATGCCACATGCCTTTTTCAAAGTGGCACCTCATGTTTATCCCAAAAATAAGGTAAATGCAAGAAGGTGTTGTGAAAAGTATAATTTTAAAAATAATAACAAATGCCCAAATTCTGTGGAGAATATAGTGGAGTTCTGTCATAGTGTTTTACTTCAAAGCACACCCTTGTTTATTAGCAAGTTTGACCACAGACCATCACTGATCTGCTTCTGTGCTGAACATTTATTAGTGAAATTTTGATTATGCTCTCCTCTGTACTCTTTCCAGCTGCTGTTGTTTTGGGGTTTATTATGCATGACACTGAGCACAGTAAACTTTGTACCAATGTTTAACTTATGGCCATAAAAAGTTTGAGTAAGGAACGATAAGCACCTTTTCTTCCCATGGGTACAGCACAGGACCCTCAGTGATTCTGTCAATTACTAATGAAAATGGCCCTTTCTATTGGATTCCTGCTCTTCCCCATTGAAGAAGTACCCTCTTAAAGCCACATTTTTGTTATTCTTTGCTAAACTTATGGTCTATATTTTGTAATATTAAATGTGGTTAATAGCAGTGAAGGGTGATTTTTAAAGTATTAAAAGAGAATTGTGCAGGCATGCTGTATTTTCCTACTTGTTCTTACTGCATTTTTCAACCACTGAGCTCCTGAGTTCTTCAGTAAGAATATAACCTTCTACTCTACAATTTAGCTTGCTTCTTCCTAGTTCCAAATAGTTGATTATTGTTTCTGTAGACCTGCACAAGCTTTTGAAAGCTCTGTTGATACTTTGAAAAGACGCTTTGCAATTAGTAAAAACAGAATACAATGGTATTATTTTAATCTGTTACCTTTTTTGTAACTATTTTGTAAAAAATAGTCAACAATGTAGTACATCAAGCAAGAAATTATACAGTATGCTTGAATTCTTAAATGTCAGTATTATTACATAAAAAGTCATTAAAAGAAAATACACCTACCAGCTCTGCTTTCAAACTATGACTCAGCAATTTACAACTGAAATAAAAAGGAATCCTGTCAACAGATACTGACTTTGTGCAGAAACACTCCTGGAACACATTAAAGTTCATTTCAGAATGATTGACAATAAAGATAAAATCTACACACTAGCAATAAAGTCTGTCTTCTTTTTGCAGACATTACAGCCTAGATGGAAACTGGCTACTTGCTTAGCATTATTTGGCTTTTTGGTGGTTGCATTAAATTATCTTATTTTTTGGTGTTTTTTTCTCCTTCTGGATACAGTTGAATGTGTTTTAGTTCTTGATGGGTTTTTTTTAAATTCTACTCTCTTTATTATTCGCAAGTCTTTTGAACAGATTGTAGAAAAGGATAGAGATAAGCACTCAAGCTTCAGCTGACCTACATAGATAAGAGTTTAAGAAATCATCACTACCACCATATTTAGTCTAGAAAATAGAAGTCTGTTTGAGCAAGGATACTGCTCAGTTATTTCTCTTGACTAGTCATAGAAAGATGTAAGGGATTCATCTAACGTTACCATGAAGTTAATTTGCGTGGTATATTAGGAAACAATCCTTTCTGATTCCAGAGACAGTGAATTGTAACAAGATATCTAAAACATCTAGTAGTGAAATCTCTTGAAGGTCTTTAAGAAAGAGACACAAATTTAATGGGGTTGTTAAGTTCTATTTTCTTATTTCTCAGTAGCAACTTTATCTTCCTACCAGACACAAAATTTATTGTGATTTCTAATTCCTCGTAGCATTCAGAAAGTGCTCACTCAAACAAACTTTTGGTCCTAAGTCTAAATTTTCTGAATATTTTTAGTGGACATTAAGATTGCATAACATTCTAGATGAGTATACAAGATAAATTGTCTTTCTCATGCATCCCTTGCTGTCAGAAAGCAGTTGAATATCTGCCCAAATCCTTCTCCATTTCCAGGTGTACTTGATAAGAACAGAGGGGCCTGTGACTCTGTGCTTAACTGTGTTGAGTTCTCCAGAATGGTTACTCTGAGTGGTTGCTATTACCTTGTGGTAATTAAAGGTTGTAAAGCACCTTACTGCTACAATTGCACAAATTGGAATCATGAATAATTTATTTTACTTTCATTCTAAATATTCAGTATTCCTGGAGCCACAGCTCTGAATTATTGGATAGTCCTGAAATCACAACCCTATTAATTATAAGCATTTTTCAACAAAGCTGTTTTTGCCAGTAAGTGCTGATTTATTTAAACAGAATTAGAAGAGGACTGAAAGAAATAAAGCCTTTCAAAGAATATTAATTTGGACTATTTCTTAGGTGGAACGTGAAATTTTAATATTTGAAATAGGGAAATAGTAGGGCTAGTTAGACTCCATGAAGAAGGGGTTTAATTCTGAGTTCCCCTGCAACATTACAAGTGGCCATTTCGTTCCTTATATCCCTTTTTCATGTCCCTGCCTTTCAAGTAATCACATTCATATTGCCTTCATTTTCACAAATGCAAATTAATCAAAGTTTGAAAATTTTTATGTTATATCCTGGCTCCTCATATTCCTATCCTCAGGATTCATAAAGAGCACCTAAATCTGTATCAGCCTTATTGTGTGTTGCATTTTTTATTATTTTTTACTTGAATTTTCTCATACTAGAAATATGTTTTCATAAATCAATATTTTCATAAAAATAAGATTAATATCTTGTTATTTCATGCTATATCTGCAGTGGCAATATTAAACTGGGGTAAAGGTTAATTTAACCTCAGATTTGAAGACTGAAGTAATCTCATCTCTAAATTTCCGTGCAGCAAACTTATCCACCCCTACTTTCACACTGCCTAAACATGAAGGGGCATTTTAAATAATCAAATACTTTGGTTAGAAAGTGACTTCAGGACTTTGGTTGTATCTGCCCCTAAGACCACCTGCCAGCTTTCCAGTTAGATGAATCTGGATTTAACTTGCCATGCAACTTTTTGCCAAATATAAATTGCTAAAGTAAGAGATGCTCCGTAAGTTAGAATAAAATGGAGTTAAAAAATTCTTGCTGATGAAGGACAACTTATTATATTAAGTGTAACGGACAAAAAGCATGTTGCATGTAGTCAGAGAGTGCCTTTTGAGTAGTGTTATTGCCATGTAAAAATGACTTGTTTCCCCTTTCAGAAAGGATACACTTTTGTGGCTGAAGCGCACACTGGTGACCAACCTGTGGCAGGTGGAAAATGGACACTCCGCTTCATCAGTTCCCACAGTGCCCTTCCATTTCTCTCTCGTGAAGCTGTAAATAATATCTATTCTACTCAACAATTTAAGGAGTATTACATACCCAACAAAGAGTTCCTACTGCTTAGGTAAATATTGAGAGAAGAATTAATAACTAGTGGTTTTTGTATTGATCATCCCTACTAGAAAGGTGTGTTCTTTCCTCTTTCTTTGAAGCAGAGAATATTGATGCAAATATCTGAATTTTATGGGCTATCAAATCAACATTTGATATACTGAAAGTGTTATTTGTGAAATATTGCCGCTACTTAATGAAGAACAGGTCTGAAGTACACAGACTGTAACTTTAAAATCCAAATTCAGTATTTTGCATTTCTGTAACCTCAGTCTTATCCACATGCCAATTACTGAAATTCCATTGTACTTTTGGGGAATAAACATGCATTAAAATTAAGATTTTGGAGGGGGGGAGAAGACTTTTTTTTTTTTTTTTTTTTCAGCTATTGGGATTAAGCTTTAATTAATACAGGAATAAAACACCTCTTTTTCCCAATATATCAGACCATCTTCCAGTATTGGCAGAAAAATTTATATATGTTTTATTTTAGCATGCTGATTCTTTTAGGAGAATATATTTAGTAAATATGAGATTTCATATTTATTAATTCTTTTTTAATTGATTAAAGTTCATTAAAATCCCTTCTGAGTTCAAAACTAACCATTACTAAATTGTTATACTGAAGCTTTTACACAAAGAACTACACATTACACTACAACAGGCCTTGTGCTTAGAGCTGATTAAATGTGTATATTTTGAAGGTTAATACTAAAACATTTTATCCTGATTCCTCAAGACTTTTTCAATATTTCAAACCAATAGATTTTTCTTGGGATAGAGGTCTCTTTAAGAGAAGGAATCTGTTTCAATAAAAATGAAAAATGCATGCAACAGAAACAAACCAAATGCACTAAAATTTTGTAAGCAGTCTCTTGATGATTTTCATTCTTTTCCCCCTTCTGATGTTACCAATCTTAAATACAATTATATATTTTTAACTCCAGAGGTGCTGAAGTCAGGGTAATGGATTTTTTGTGTGTTGTTGTTTCTTTGCTTTTTTTGGTGAGATTAATTACAACAATTTGAATTTATGGACAAAAAGCATATAATACATAAAGCAATGGGTTACAACATAACAACTATTTGAACAATATAACAATTATTTGAATTTTGTCCGCAGACTCTAATTCAACAGGCTTTTAATGCCACAGTCTTTTAAGCTGACCAAAGTAACTACTAATATCAAAGGAGATGTCCCTACCCTTTTGAAAGCAAATACTTTTCCCCTCAGGTACTTTTGATACAGTTCACTAATCTGGCTAATGATAGTGAACAAATAAAAGTACAGTAGGCAGTCAAATGTCTTTTTGGACATTTGCTAAGTCAATGAAAACACAAAGAAATAGTTAGATCAATCCATTTTTCAAAAGCAAAGAAGCTTAGCCCATTAGACTCCAGGAAGATATTTGATTTGATTTAGTAACTCAGTTTTAGGTGTTTGCTTCCAGTTCAGCACAACATTTAGGTACTTTCCTAAAAAAGAATGATCAGGTATAGTTGGTTATATTGCTATAATTTTTTCTTCCTCTTCAGGTATTTTGTAAAAGTCACAGCACCACATACTGCTACATTGCAGGTACAAACCTCTAATTCAGATGTGTTCATTAAATTACAAGTCCTAGAAAATGAAAAGGAAATTACAAGTGTCATTGGAAAAGGCAATGCAGTCATCCCAGTTGTTAATTTCTGGAGTAATCAATCACTTCTGAGCTCTCAGTGTAAGTATCGTAAGCCATATTTGATAATTTTATTCACTGCAGGATGTATCTTCTTACAGTTACTGTAGATAATCACAGAAAATACTATTTTCCCTGCTCTTTTCATTAATCTTTAATTTTACTGTTCAAAACCAATAAGTACAATTGAATGAGGTACATAATTCTTAGACATATTTTTAACAATGGACCCTGTAGTGCTCAGGTAATTTAAACAAAGCATTAAGTACCATCTGCCTGCCTCCACTATACTTCCTATACACAATAGTTTTTAGAGGCTACTGCCATGCCATCTTCTTTGGTAATCTATATTTTTTTTCCTGCTTTCTATACACCTCACTTCTAAACCAAATTATTTCCATTTTATTTGTGTACTATTTTGAATTATTCATTACAGTTGTGTTTCATTTTTAAAATTAATTCTTCATAAGAATTAAAAGTTTGCTTAAATAAAACAGATGTTTATAAACTAAGTCTGCTACTGTACTCTCCATGAGCACTACTATACATAAGGTATGTAAGATATGAAAGTCTTCAGTCCTTCTATGAAGGCTTCTAAACAATAAATATTCTGTAAATCTGAGTTTGTCTATTTGAGCATATTGAGAATTTGAGACAAAGACAAATTGTTCAAATACTGGCTTACTGCTTTGCTAAAGCCCAAAATAGCATATTTCATCTGCTCACCTCCACTATTTTGAACTGTGGAGTTTTCAAACATGATCCTTTAGCATGATGTGTAATATGAAATTCCAATGCTTTATGGGAAAAAATAATTTAATCATATTTATGAAACATCTTGATTTCTGTCTCAACTGCACCTTGTTATTAACAGAAATGTAAAATCTAATCCTATGGAGACCATGCTCTTAAAACATAATTCATCAGATGAAAACATTAGGGTTTTAAAGGAAGTCATAGAGAATCTGTCATGATTCTCTCTGAGTTACCAAGATAATCAGTAGCTATTTTTAGTTACTGTTTTTTGAATGTGGAAGTGGAATAGTAAACTTAATAGTAGACTGGTGGAAATAGAAACAGGAAAGTATAAAATAGCTCAGCTTAGGATCAGCATCACAATAGTGGCAATAAGTGAGTTACTCTCAGTAAAGAGAAGGAGAAACCTTGTTTTGGGAGACTGCCTCATTGCAAAGATGATAGTCTGAAGACTGAAATAAGTTAAAAGGCACAATCAAGTGACAGAGAAGAGAAATGGGTTTCACCAGATGCTGAAAGGATAAGGATGGGGCAAAATAACTAGAAGTGACGTTTTGCTTTTGCCAGTCTACCAGGACATGTATGTGGGAACTTTGCAAAATATCCTCAGAAATCAGACACAGACATTCTAGCTCTAATGTGCTATGATACAAATAAATTCTTCTAATTTAAAATTATTTTAATCCACTGTGAGTTATTCAGTAAAATACCTGCTACATTAACCTGATTGAATATAGGAAGGTTTTTGTATCAGTGCTTATTTAGCAGTGGTAGCCATAAAATCATGTTACGATTTTAGGCTATATTTGAAATTGAAATGAATATTCTGATGCTCTTTAAATGTGTGTGAGTATATAGAGAGTTGACATTTGGAATGAATGACTGTGAAACTGTCACTACTTGTTGTTTTTTTTTACTATTACTTATATTTTTACAATACTAAAACAATTTGCCTTAACACTGAAGTTCTATTCCTATTAATATATATCCTGTATATCAGAAGGAAGATACTTTGTGTAGAATCTTTCGTAGCATCCAAATTAAAGGAAAATATTGTGAAATGTACTCAGTATAACCAATATGACAGTATTGTATTAGCCAATCTACTGAATACCTCTAGGTTCAGTAGTGGTTCAATTTATAGCATTGTAAAAGTATGTTTCTTTGCTATTGTCAAAAGTGTTTTTATGGCCTGTACAATAATGATATAGAAATACCCAGAAATACTGACGCCAAGTTCAGGTGAAGATTCATACAACAGACACTCAATACAACAAGATTCCTTCTGTCAGTATTCCTTTGTTCTCTAAAAAAGTGTGCTTTCTCAGAATAGGAATAATCAGAAAACACTGCTATACCACTGGCACCAATCTTGTTAGTTAAGCCACATATAATCCCTAAATTTGACACTTATTCACTGTCACACATGTTCTGCCTCACAGAATTGATCACTGTGTTGCCAGAAGTTCTCCTAAGTGACATTATTGTGCAAGCATCACCAATAAAACATTATCTCCCTTGCCTACCCACAGCCTGTTAATTCATCTCTGTCACAGATGTTCTATTAATGTCTTTTACAGCTCAAAATCTACATTAAACCAACTGATTTTGAATATATTTGCCTCTTCTGAGATCTAGCAGGTGACTTGGACCTTGAATATTTGCTTGACAATAAAGGACTTACATATTGACACACCCATTGCAGCCACAATTTGTTTTGTTGATACAAGCACAGCAGTTGCATAAGCACAGATGGTCAAGTGAATGCTCACAATCCTTTTATTTTCCACAGTAACAGTCTGATCCAATCCTGTTAAAAAGTATAAAAATATCTTTCAGAAATGTGTTTTACTCTGGAAGCGAGGTAGGTAGAAGTTTCTTCTAGCCAGAACTTAGGAAAACCAAGAGCGATATTCACATATTTTTGTATGCAGCAAGAAAAATAATTTGATGTTAAAGTGCCGCCTGGTGACCACTGCGAGAATTACTGACTGTGTATTTTGGGGAGCTTTTCCAAGTGATCGTTCCTGCAAAGGAAACAGGTCGAGTCTTATGGGTGATTCCACCATTCTGAGATTAATTATCTTCATGTCAGGATCTTCCTCTGGAAAAATATTTATAGAGTTGTTTAATACTCAAGCTCTTCAGGTTTTGGGGAGAGAGAAGAGGAGAATAGCAAGGCATTAATGAAAACCAGCTGTAGGTTAAGGAATACAACTTCCCTTGAACTCCACCTATCTTGCTCGGTAGAGGTAAGCTCCTGCAGAGGGCAGTGCACATCCCCTACTCCTGAAGCCCCAACACAACACAGCCTGGAGTGAAGCTCACCTCTCTGTTGACTCAGAGGAATTCATCTAGGTGGTCTTGCTGCTTTAAACTTATACTTTTGTATATTACATCCATTGGCCCTTGCTAACAGTGCTCAGACACTGAAGATAATTCCTAACTAGAAACCTTTATGCCAATATTGCAGACAGTAACCAAAGGCAACTTACACAAATAGAAAATGTCTTTATGTAGTTATTTTTCCATCTGGAATACAAATTGTTTCTTTGCCAGCAGGTTTTCCTGCAGATGTAGAATATTCAAGATTTGAGTCTTTAAATATTGTTTCTTATTCATCCAAATGCACTTCTATTGAGTGAAAGCCTCATGATTTTGGTTCCCTCTGGTGAAAGTCCAAATAATCTAACCTTTGTGAATTATGTCTACTCTCATCTTCACCTAGCATGCAAAGTTAACTGATACCTAAAAAGCTCAGCAGTAGCTGAGTGAGAAACTATTCCACAGTTACAGGCTTGCTTAGGCATACCTTTTACAAAACAACAGCCATCAAGTTGCAGCACCTTAAAAAATGGCTGAGAAGAAACCAAGTATTGTCTCCCTCCACATTTGTTTCACGGGCCTCCTTGCCACAGGGACAGCAAGAGGGATGGCTCTGGTGCTAAAGATTCTAAGTGCAATGCAGAAGGGCAACTCAGAACTTGTGATTAGGAGTTTGAGACCTCTTTAAGGTCTCCAACTCCATCTCTGCAAGGTCTTATTTTGATTTCCTGACTTCTGCTGCTTTTCTTAGGAACAAGGAAGCACTGGCTTAGGCAGAGGAAAGATGCAATAGGAAGTAATCCAGGACATTTGGCTTTCATAAAAAACAGTATTTCCTAGCTCCATTTGAGTTTCTAGGGGCACACTTAACCTCCAATTGAGCATTTATACTTTGTCACACCACCAGTAAATTGTGTTGAATCTGCTCTAATAATCCTGCCACCTCCTGTGAATTTCCCTGGATGTTTCATTAACACACATGAAAGTGTGCATTTTTCTCTCAAAGTGGTGCAGTATCATCCTTTGTTTATACAATAAATTCTGGGAGGAGTAAAGCCTCTTGTCCTCAGTGAAGTCAAAATTATGTGTCTTTCCCAGATGATGGTCCAGCTGTTGTTAGTGCAACACAGGTGAAGCTGCTTCCCCAGAGGTGTTATTCTTTGTCCTTCTTCAATTTTCTGTGAGATGTTCACTTTTAGAATTTTCTTTCCTTTTTCTGTAGACATGCAGGCAAAAGAATATCATACATTTCAATGCATTAGAAATGAAAACAAATTTATGTTTTCTGAGTTAATATTTCTGTACCAGTCCTTCTTTAGAACATTCCACTTTTCACAGTTTTCCCACATTAACATCTTCCTTAGGTGACAATTATATACATTGATAAAGGATAGATCACAAATAGTTTTGTATCTCCTTTTCAAGACTGACTTTTTTTTTTTTTTTTTTTAGCTCAGGTTAGCACTAGTCTTTGTTTTAGGTTGACACAAAGAGATTAGATAAGTGACTTCTATAAGGGTATGCATTGCCACAACTGAAGCCAATGTATAGCCTTCATCCAGTTTTACACAATTTATTAAATTATCTTAGCCACAAAGGGATCCCATCATGGGGAGAACAAGCCATCTATATTTTGTAATGTATAGCATGATGCTGTGGTGGTTAGTGCAGGAAAGAAGGATGGACTTATATGCTTTATAAACAGTAGCAACAGTTATATATACACAGCCTCAAATTTCTCATTATTTACTTTGAATATATTTGTGATTTGCATGCAAAATGAAATCTGCATTTTTTGGAATAAGCATAATTTTAATTGGAAGCTTGTAAGTATAATCTAGTATGAGAAAATGGAGTATGTTAATTCTTTCTGATATTTTCTGGGGACATCTGTTTACCTTATACCAGTAATTCATATAATTTCTGGACCTTTTTTGTCATCTTGCAGTAAAAAACCTACAGAATATTCAAAGTAGTACAAAGAAGGGATCAGAAACTGGACGATTGAAAAAAAAAAGCCGTAATTCATCAAAGGACAGCAAAACTTCTTCCAAGACAGACCTTGTACAGGAATGTTCACTGATATCAATAGATGAATCTTTCTCTTCAGAAAACTTTGAAAATAATTTTGGAAGCCCACAACAAGTAAGTTTGTTAATCACTGGGATTTGGGAAGAAAAAAAAAAGCAAACAATGAAGGGTTATTGCTAATTCTTTTGGTACATGTGGAGATCTTCTATCCTGGAGCAAGAACAAGGAATCCAAAATTAAGATTGTTGGTAGCTTTTGAATGAGATGATGAAAAAAGGATAATGTACATGTATGAACGACTAAATAAGTAGGGGGTTTCATATCAAAGTGATTTACTCTATCTTTAAGTGTTCTTCATTTGGCAAATCCAGTGCAAGTACAGCAAATCTTTCACGTAAGGATCAAAAATTGCCAGAAATTGAATTAACATTTTGATGCTTCAATATGAGCTTTCTTTGAAATATGATATTATAGAGGCCATCTCTAATAGTTTGCATAGAGAAACACCTATTTCCAGTCAGCTGCAAGCTTTAGTAACAGACACATATTATCTGGTACTTGAGCCAGGTTTGTCAGAGGCTAATGTCAAACATGGGTTTTTCTTGATGTCATTTAGTATTGCTTGTCTATTTTAGAGAAATTAACTATACTTTCTAAAACAGTTCTTGTTTTACAACTCCACATATTTTTCTGCTGTGTTTTTTCTTGATAGTTGAGTTAAATTGCAACAAAATAACCTAAGAAAACAAAAATTATTGAAAAATAAACTACAGAGTTGTCCCTTTGACTCAGAACTGGCATTATAATTTTGGAAAAAAAATTCTAAATATAAACATTTCCAATTCAGTTTAGACAGTGTTTAAAACAGCCCATGGACCCTGTCACCTTTATCTCAAAATTAAGGCATTATTGAGTGCTAGTACAAAGGCTCAAAGCTCTGTACTAGGTCTTAAAATCAAAGACAAAAGTCTTTGTTTTAGTACATGGCATACATAGGGAAGTTACATGGAAATCTTACAGGAATGTAGCTCCTTATTGTGTAGCCCAGTTTAGTTTTACTTGATAAACACATGAGTAATTGTTTAATTTCACAGGAATTAAAATAAGACCTGTGGAATTAACATTAATTTTTTAAGCTTCTTGTGAATGGTGTTATGTGCAAGCTTGTAAATTAATTATGTGTTTTATTTACTGAATTCAATAGCTGGCACTTTACTAACCTACAGGACTTGAATTCTTGCTGTAATTGTTATGTCTTCAGCATGTTGCATTTTATTTCAGTCTTACCAGTATTCAATAGAGGCATTGGTGTTGCATGATAGTTGGCCACTTACCGAGAGTGAGTCTTTGCTTGTTCAGAAACTGAAAGAAATGCAGAAAGATGAAATCAAAGGTAGGTTGATCTAAATACATATTTCGTCAAATGTATCATGTTACTGTTTAAAAAAAAATAAAAAATAAAAAAAATGGTCCAAGCAACATTTTTTCACTGTTGGAGTGAAATAACTAGGCAACAAAACTTTTTGTTCTGTAGTTCTTAGAAATGAAGTTTGATTGCATGAATCTAGACCTTCACAATACATAAGGAAATCAGAGAATACACTGTAAGACTCACCTTCTTAGGGCTCAGCTTTAGGTAGAGATCTGGAGCAGAAACATGCCTGCTGATAATTTAAGAAAATACACCGAACAAGAAGGGGTGAAAAGGCCTGGTTTGGTAAATGTATTGCTTCTGTACTGCTAGGAGAATTTAGGAAGAGAAAAAACTGGGGAAGTGCCCAAGTACAGTCTGTATGTCTAAGTCACGAAGGGGACAGAGAAATTACAGAAGGTTTTGGGTTTTTTATAGATTATTGTAGCATTTCTTCTTAAGGGACAGTAAAAACCAATCCCAAGACACTAAAAGCACTTTGAATCCTAGTCAGTACTCCGTAAATTAGATAAATGTCTTGTATTTGCTTATTCTTTTATTAGCAAGGTTGACACAAAATTATTTAGATCTTCATTTTGTTAAAGTTTGTCACTCTGGACCCAAAAGCCTGAGAGAGGCAAGGCTGCTGCCAGTGCACATGGTGCAACTGTTTGTGAGGCTGAAGATGTAATCCCACCAAGCACGTGCACATAGACACACATACACATGATGTATATGTGTAGGTATGTGTGTATATATATACATACACACGCACACATTGCCAGCTACACAGATCTCAGACAGACACTCAGAGCACACACACACAGACACAGCACCAGCTACCTCATCCTGCTTTTTCTTCTCGGGCTGGAAAGAATGGAAGTCCCCAAGAGAGACTATATATTTCTAAAAAGGTGGATCCTTCCACCAGCTGCACTCAGACACCTCTTGTGCTCAGTAGCTCTCCTCTGCATCCCCTACAAGCTCTGAGGCTGGAGCCCTGCTCCAGCTGCTGGTGCAGAACATCACGCACACATGCAGCTGATTCTCCTGTGTTCTCACCCCTAGGTTCCTGCAGAACCTAAAATATTACTTTCCATCATCATTCAGTAAATTTCCCATATCATGAATATTAAAGTTCTATAACTCAATTTTTTAAAAGAAGCTATAAAGAAATTATTTGCTTCCTCATATACATACACTTGCGAATACCCAAAAGAAATTATTTAGGACAGTTGGTTTTTATTTACTAGTGGTATGTCTCACTTTTTATTCTATTTATATATTTCTTTTTAAATGTCTGGTCAAGTCTCTTTTTGGAAATTTTTACTTCTCTGGACTGAACTTAGATTCAGCAGCAGTAACTGCTGATGGATATTATCTAATTTCTTGGGTTTGGAATGTATGCAACATTTGAGATTTTTTTCAGTATTTCTTAGTTATTATTACTGAACTTTAAAATGTTGTATCTTCTTGATTTACTGTAGTCTCTAGTCACTTTTAGTAGCATTTGAGGAGCTATGTCATGTAGGCTTACAGGCTTGTACACAGCTCTTTTAGTGATTTCACCGGCTTGTGTTTAGTGATTTCACCGGCTTGTGTTTCACAATATCATCTTTTCTTCCTAGATGATTCCACTCATTCACTTAATTTTCCCTGTTAGACTGCTTCTTACAATAGACATCCTATTGCATCCTCTAACCCTTCTGAGTTGGCTACATACTGACAGCTTGCACTTGACAATATCCTTTTATACAGCTTCACCATGGTCTGTAAAACTGCAGGTGAAAGGAGGTCACTTAATCTCTTAAATTTCTTCACTAGTTCTCAGCTCATGTCACTGAATCTTGTCAATGTCATGAGTGTTCTCAGGGTTGAATTGAAGGCAGCAGCATTCCAGTTCACAGCTCCTCTATGCTAATTGATGCTCTTTTGCAGTCAAAAATACTTAAGCTACAGTCAGTCATAACAAGCACTTTTTTCTTGGGATTATTTTTAAATGGTGTAAATTTTTGTGCCCTCTCATAAATGCTGTCTTTCAAAGTAACCCAAATCCATTTCACAGTTCTTATTAACTGATTGTTTCTCTGTATACAAGGATACCAAAAGATTGCCTAGGCCACCAACAGACTTTAAACACAAATTATATCAAAAAGTTTAAACACCTATACTCATTTAACGGTTAGTGTTTATTTTATGTACCCTTTTAACAACATTTATCTGAAGTGCTTACTATAATCAAGTATTTTGGGGGAAACCCCAAACATTTTTTCCTTTTTCTGATTGTAAGCTAATCTTAACACAGTTTGAAAATTGACCTTTACCATTTAAAACTGCTGACACAGGTTGTCAGACACAAAATTCAGATAATAATAATGTTGATGTGTAACCAAAAAGTGTTCCACCATGTGATTTTTAAGAACACTGCAGTGAGCCAGATGAAAAATTATTGCAAAAAATTTTCCTCTTTTCAAGTATCCCATTTTCATGTAAGCCAACAGTGCCATCTGGAGTTAATTTTGTATTACGTCTAATTTATCATGCCAAAAGCATATTTCAAGTTTATATTAAGATCTACTAAAATCTTTTTAAACTAGTCTCCCTTTAAATGAAGACCCATGCTATTATACTATTGATATTTACCAATATTATAAATATTTATTTGGAACATTTTTGAAGAAAGCAAATTCTCTGGTATACAGTTGCTATGATAATTTTGTATTTGCTGATGTTTGTGCTTGTAAAAAGAACTGTGTTAGAGAATGTTACTTTGTGAATAATACTTAGTCATATTTATTATATATGAAATCAAATTAAATGTTTCATTAAAGAGCCCACTGTGCAAACAAAACATTAAAAAGGCATTAAGGAAGAAAACTTAAGTACACAGAAATTAGGAAGTTCCACATAGTTTATTTATACTGTTTTCATTGCTTTCTCTCTTTCTTCCTCTGTTTGTCTTTTTTTTCATTTTTGTTCATTTGGGGTTTTTTTTGTCTCCTTCTGAGAACTGTTATGGTGCAAGTCTTCAATGGAAAAAGACTTTTAAAAACATAAGCTCAAGATCATAATTCTTTTGTAAAAGGGGAACAATTAGCAGTCTTGTATCTCTAGTACCATTTTCAGTTGCTTGACTGTGTGAGCAAAATAATTTTAAGGTTCATTTTTGTATATAGGATTTTCAGCTATTGTTTTTGGGTTCTTTGGTTTTATTTTTCTTGTAGTAGGATCACAAATTTTATTGTGCAACTGTCACAACCCTGAGCTGAATCATCACTGTGTGATGAATGCTGGCTGCATGTCTTTTACATATTGCCTTAAATTAACTCAGGAGCATAAGCTGTTGATGAGAGAGGGCAACTGGGAAAGCAGGAGAGGATAGAGTGCCCAGCCAGGTAGTAGAGGTAGGTTTGAAAAGGCAGGACAGGCAATATGCTTTGGAATATTCCTTTCTACTTTCTATCCTCCACAGTGGTGAAGGTTTCTCCCACAGGTTTTATTCCCCACAGGAGAACTTGCTGGCTCATGCCAAGGAGAGGATTCCATGGGATGTTTAACAGAATATTCAGATCTCTCTCCCTTTCTCTTTTCTCTTTCCCAGCTCACCTATCAGTAGTGATTAAGCACTTGCTTGGTTTTCAGTGAACAAATAGTTCACAGAGGATATATCATGGTGCTGTACATCTCTAAGCCACACTCTAACACCACACTACTACTGCAACCAGATTTTTGGTTTACTTCTGTCCTGGTCTATTTTTTCTGTGATTTTAGTGTCTGGGTGTGCCCAACTTTGGAAAGATTTTTGACATTGTCATCTGCTAAGAATCCTTCTGAGGGTTCAGTCAAAGACAGGAAAAGCAACATCTGAACTTCTCAATCTTTTCTTAATGAAATCTGAAAGTCCCTTATGGGGCAACTAACAGTTGTTACTACCAACTACTGGGTAATCCCACTAAATGCTCAGAGCCTGTTTCAGATAGCAGGAGCATGATATCTTCTCAAAGAAAGCTTCAAAAGACCCCTCTGTATTATACCTATGAATAAGATAAATTCTCTGTAATTTAAATTTCATAAACCAGGAGTAGCTGTCTATCTTGCCTAAAAAAGAGAATTGATGTATCTCAATCTGAAGCTGAGTTTCAGCTAGGAATTACTTGATGCAATTGTTTAACTTGTCATAGACAAGACATCAGACTGGATGATCACTTTGGTCCCATTTGGTATTAGACTGAATTAATTTTTGTTTAAATAATTGAAGAGCAGTAGAGAAACTAATTTTAAAGTTGCTGTCAGCTGTGTGTCATCACTGTCAGCCCATGTGATGCCCAAGCTTTTCTTGGTGCCATAGAAATATAAAACTGCCACTGAGAGTTTGTGATGATTGATGCATAAGCTGTGAGCTGGAATGGCCTTTTACTTTCTGTATCATCTGCCTGCTTTTCTTATCATATCCCATACAAAGCATTTGCCTGGCTTTGCCCTTAGAAAAATCCCAAGTTGCTACTTGCATCTCCCTTTGAATCAGAGTGGGCAGCCTAACAAAATGCAGGCATTGCCCCCTCCAGGCATTTCTGGAGGTTGATCCCCAAAATGAGGATACTGCTTGCTCTGCTGAGGGAGTGGCAAGAGGTGGGGGAAACCTGGACAGTGCAGCACATGGGAGAGCTTGGAGATCTCAATCTTCCCCTAAGCCTTCAGATCTGGAGTTAAAGTAGGTTACCTCATTCTAGCCCTGTCATTTCTTATGCTTGCTTGTTCTTGACTAACTTATCAGGGTATGCCCTTAGTTCAGAACAATAATTAAGAGTCACAAAATATTTCTAGAAACCAGACAAAGCTTGTAGTATCCCATGACATAGAAAGTCTTTGTCTGGGATAATTTAGCTAACTACACTGAATGTCTTTTGAGTGTTTGTGTAAACAATAAATAATTTATCTCTAAAAATTAATAATTCCTTGAATAATGTATGTGCACGAGCCTGATTTATGGTGCTAGTATGTAATGATAACGTGAAATTAAAGGGAAAGACATTTATGTAATCATTTTATAACTTTGAATTATGTCATCACTGTTTTATGTTTGCATTTCCTGTGGAGTTGTTTTAGTATATTCAGTATTTGTGGAGATCACTTTAATTTTTGCTTTCATTTGTTAATATATGCCTTAGTAGCACTGAATCAATTTAAGCTTTACACTTTAGTTTCATTTTTTAGTTTTCATTTCTTAAGTAGCATCAGGACAAAAGAATAATACCATTTCTAAAAAAACATACGTAGTATGTATAATGTAACACACTTCTATACCATATATTTGTATGTGGAACCATATGTGAGTTAAAAATAGGGTTTTATATATTTAAAATTTACAACTTTATATATCTATATTATCTCAGCCATGACATTGCAGATCTCATCCAAAGCTCATTAATTGTGCAGTACAATGATTTGTCCTCAGTGGAAAGAAGTTGGAAAAGCACTAAGTGAAAGATGTCTTACCTTAAAAGCATTAAGTGAAAGACATATTATCAGACAGTGAAACAGTCATTCATATGAACTTTTTTCTGACAGATGTCCCTGGTTTTACTGTATTGGCTAAATCTAGGTTTTCAGCACTCATCTCAATTTTTCAGGCAGTAGAAAGGTGGAAGGAAATGGAGATTTCAGATTCAGGTTTTTAATCTTTCTCATAGTGTTCTGGATTCATCCCTGATTACTTCATGTGACACATTCTTTATGCTATTAAAGTTATATGCTACTACATTCTTTATTAACTGATTTAAAAAAGAATATGACATGCAAGAAGTCTTGTTTACAGCTCTCACCAGCTAAGACATTGCAAAATAAGTGTTGCAAATGTCAATTCTCAGTATCATTAATTCAAACATACAGTATACATATGTACTGATAATATAATTAATTTTAAGTGTTCTTAGATAGTTCTGACAATGACAATTTTGCATTTCTTAAATATGCATTGAGTCTCAAGCGTGTTTCTTTGCCTTAACCTCCTTGTATTTTTGTGGGGTGTATCTAAATTCTCTGTTCTAGACAGTCTTAGAATGTGAGATAATGAGAACATTGACTTGACCTGTTTCGAGCTTCTTGCTTTCCTAGTGCATAACAAACACTGACAGAGATTGTATGAGACTGTAGAAGGGAAGGGAGAGGCTGTGATTCTGAGCATTGCCGTCTTTACGCTGACCCATACACAAAGCAGCAATGCAGTGATGCTAGCAGGCACCATGGAAAACTTTTAGTTAAGCCCTGGGTAAAGTACTATTTAGGACAGATAAGATTGTCACAATGTGCTCACCTTGTAAGTATGTTTTTAAAAATAGTTTGGTCCTCATATTCTTTCTTGGTAGTACTTGAAAGTGTGAACTAATTAACTGTCTTTCCTTTGTCTCTCTGTTTTGTGCTGTTATTCCACCCTGGGTTTTATATGGGGAACTATATTTATGGGTAACAATGAAATTCTCTAATTCATAATGCATTATAACTACATCTGAGTAATACACGGGAAAGGATGAGGATCACAGTTTTCCCCTAACTCTCACTTCTTTCCAAGTAAAAAAGATTGCAAATATTCCTAAATCAACCAGAAGATCAAAAGATAAAGCATCTGAGAAGACAGAAAAAGAGAAGTTCCAGAAAGTAAGAGCATCACTTGAATCTCAGGTGAGAACAAAGCCAAAGCCTCAATCTGTTGAATGTGCCATCCTTGTACTGAATATAGAGATATTCTCAGGTCTGCAGATCAGTACTGATAGGACATCTAATGTCTCTTGTATTTCTCTATAACCTGCTTTGCCACCTTTTTAGCTTAACACCTGAGAAAGATTGAATTAAAAATGTTGAATGTAAAAGATGTGCATCCTGGATTTAGAAATGCAATTTGCTCAATTCCTTGTTTATGTATAAAGGAACGACAGGTTGTTCCTTTTGTTGATGTAACTTTTGTCTCTGCTGAAGGTTTACTAAATTCCAAGAATTCGCCATATTTGTGTCCCATTAATCCCTCATTTTACTGGCTTCCATGGGTTCCTAGGGAGATGAAATAAGTCTTTCCACTGCAGTCAGTTCCTGTCTCACATATCACAATTGTTATTAGCATGCAGAAATACAGTGACAGAAAAAATTGGCATGTACTTGCTTACTTGCAAGTTCTTATCCCCTGGGGTGGATCATCTTAGTGTTCTGTGGCCGTCTGAAAAGCTATTGCCAGCCTTAATGCCTTAAAAGGAATAACTGACATTATTGGTTGCAAACAGATTAATGGAAGGCAATGAAGGAACTGACAGCTCCTTGTTTAATGGCATTACTTTTGCTGGGAATTTTGTTGCCTCATAGTGTGTAATTTAAGGAAGGAACCATAGAGGTTTTCATTAAGAAATCTCTGCTGATTTTTTAGTTGATTAATCTTGCTGCACAGCATACTTCCCTGTGATTCATATCCACACCTAATTATACAGAGTTCTGGAACAATGCCTTACACTAGAGGTGATGGGATGATGGTTCTTGGGAGTCCACCACTAAAATAGATATACAAGTTTTGAGATGCAGCCCTTGAAAATAAATAAGATGCCTTCCTTTAGTCTCAAACGATGTCTTAGGCTTAAAGCTTCTTCAAATGGTATGATTTCCAGAAATATATGCAGCACAATATCTCATTTCTTGGTCAGGCAGCAGAATAGTCTCCCAGATGTCAGGCCCTACTTAACCTGTGATTCTAGAGAAGATTCTAGATGCCTTAAGCTTTTGGGAAATGATGGGAAAAAAAAACTTATAAGACAGAGCAAGGCTTATTTCTATACAAAAATTCCACTTGAATATATGGCTTCTAGTAAAGAAGCTTTGTGGAAGAAATGGGGAAAGGGGGGAGGGGAAAGGGGATAAGGGGAAGGAAGGAGGAGAGGAGAGGAGAGGAGAGGAGAGGAGAGGAGAGGAGAGGAGAGGAGAGAGCTGAATACCACGCAGGAAGGGAAGAAGACATGAAGGAAAGTTCTGTACAGGAAATGATAAAAAAAAAAAATTTCAAGAGCAGTGTGACTCCTTGTAAAGGTGTGTACACAATCCTTGCAACCGCAGTCAACTGAAACAAATCAGTGCTATCAGTCTCCCAAGTAAAATCAATTAATTAGAAGTCTAAGTACAGTCACAATCAGAGTACTTCTTCCCCAGTAATATCAGGGGTTTTTCTTATTTGGAGAATAAAGAATGAAATAATTTTGTCAATTCAGCTTCGAGTTTGACCATTATGCATTCCATGCATACCCTCTCAGTTTGCAGGAACCTTAAGAAATGTGCAAGACACTCATTCCAGATTGGTGCCCTTTTGTCTTTTTCAAAGACTCCCAGAGAGAACAAAATATTACTGCAGGTTATTATGGGAAATTTGGACCTATCAAGTGCAAGTTAATACATGTGCTAGTGAAAACTGTTCCACCACCATTGGCTTATATGTTGTGCAACTCTGTGCAATATGACCTTTTTTAAATGAGAAGCTGTTAGCCACAGGTTTTGAGCTGCTGGCACAACAAAGAGATGGAATTTCTGATTAATAGATTGGGATTATGTACACATGTGCCAAACAAAAACATATGTAAAGAACACAAAGACTTATGTAGAAGTATTTATCCTTTGTCTTTGATTTAGTTTTATCATTACACAACAAACCTGCACAGCAGAGAAGACATCACTGTAACTTGTCTTGGTTGATAGCTCTTGCCTTTTGTTAATTGTCTCGTACGAAATTGCTACCTATTTCCCCAGCATTATTGAAGAAAGCTATTCATGTAATGCTAATAAAAATGCATTTATAGGCCCTGGAATTGGTCTGAAAACAGTAAACCAAGAACAAAATAACAAACAAAAACCAACATCTTCAGGAAATTAATCACAAAGAATAATTGAGTAGGTTGCTGTCAAATGGATTTAAGTAAAAGCCAGGAGGAAAGGATAATCTAATGCTTAAGAGAGTGATCTGTGATTTTATTTCTACCTCTGCCAAAGGTGTCTTGTCTGCCCTCATTTGACCACAAACAATTTAATTTCTCTGTCTTCAGACTGTAAAATGGGGATGATGTTCTATCGTTTCTGATTTTCAGTTTCCTTGATGTTACATCTTCCTTTAATCTGTTTTTGCTTGAGGTTTTTAGGTGCAATGTAAGCAAGCAAACCTGCCCATGTGATCTAAATTTGTGAGACAAGACTGCTGTGTCTGGAGCACAGTTTGGTTGAGTTCTCTGTCCTGCCCACATCGGACATGGACTTACAAGGAAGTACTGGAGCCAGTCTCCAAGTCCCAAAGTCATTACACAGAGAGGATCCCATTCTGGCTTGTGCATTACTGAGAAATTGTATAAAAGTGTTCTTTCAAAATAAGATCTTCGAGATCTTTTAACTGTGTAACTTCTGAATTACATTATTTTCCCTATAATATTTAAAATACAAATAAAAATTTCCTCTTTTTAAAAATTTATATTTTAAAGAGTACTATTCTTTACTGTGTATTTTAAATATAGATCAATTAAGGGCCTTTGCAAATCCTGTAATAATATGGTTAAGGAGAACCTTCATATTCTAAACACTTTTCTCTGCTGTTTTAACTAATTTAATTATATTAAATAATTTGTGTTGTTCATATTAATTTCCTTCCAAGATACTTAAAATATCTTCCAAGCTGTTTTTATTTTTGAGGAAGGGAAGGGAAGGTGCGGGAAGGGAAGGGAAGGTGCGGGAAGGGAAGGGAAGGTGCGGGAAGGGAAGGGAAGGTGCGGGAAGGGAAGGGAAGGTGCGGGAAGGGAAGGGTAATTCCTACAAGCCAGTAGTAATTCAGGTACTTGATGTTTTCACCTGAAATGAAAGACACTTAGTGTTTCTACTTTAAAAATGCCTGGTTCANGAGGAGAGGAGAGGAGAGGAGAGGAGAGGAGAGGAGAGGAGAGGAGAGGAGAAAATTGCATGAAAAATCACACAAAACACTTGTTCAGACCAACTGTTCAGAAGAAGTAGGAGCGTGGAGCATGCTGCATGAAGGTGGGGGGAAAATGTAAACAGAACACCTCTGTTTTGCAAAGTAATCTTTCTTTCCTTTGGCTTCCTCTGTATATCAAAGTCTGTCAATGTGTATCAGTCAGAAAAATTAGCAGTATACAAAAACATTACTTCATGCTAAAGAGTGGTAATAGATGTATACCCTTGACTGCATTATGTTTGTGTACTTTCAGCCAGGAGATTCAAACACACCCTACTGCATTTTACGCATAGTTAGTGAACAGAAAGAGGCAGAGTTTCTGGAGGTGAAGAAAGACACCCGGCGAGTAGATGAGATCAGAGCCATGAAAGAAGCATGGGAGTCTGCAGATCCAGGGAGAGCTGTCAAGGTAATATCAAGAGTGCTATCTCTGCAGTGATGTTTCTTCACAAGTTCCAGGAGTTGCTGTAATAGTAGAGCAATTGCCACAACAGACACCAGCCTTCATAAGGCTGTCCTCTTCACCCCTCTGGAAGACAGGAAATTTTACAGTTTAAGGAATTAAAAGTGATTATGTGCCTGAATTCTGGGTAGGAATCCAGATCATCTACGTCAGGCTTCTGTAGATCACTGAGACTTTAGATTCTACTTCACAGAACATAGAGAAGTTTCTCTTTAGAAAGCCCACTATCTCTACACATTTGCAAAGCTGCTTCTTGTGACAAGTTTAATGTTTAGCATGAACAGATTCTATCAAGAAATGCACTTCTATAAATATGACAAAAATTATTTCTCCTGAAAAACTGGCACCTGGTCATATCAGTATCCAAATTGCCCCCTGCAGCCAGGATTCCAAATTCAGTCTGTATTGCAGGTTACTCATGAGCCTGTAACATGCTCAGTATGAATTCACTGTTTTGTAGAAGCAATACTGATCTAGTTGCCAGCTGCATCTGGGTGCTTTTGACGAGACATATGCTTGAGATGGAAAAATAATACATGTTCCTTCTAGCAAAGCAAAAAGTTCCTGATCCAGAACTGGAAGCATTATTACCAAAGAAAAATGAAAGAACAAAGTGCAGTCTTCAAACTCACCTGACAGTCATTTCCTATCCCCACCAATACCATTGCCCATTAAGGGATATTCAGCCAGAATCCCCAGCTTAGAAATTTAGGTTTTTCATATTACTTTTCATAGTATGTTTTTATATTACTTTTCAGAAATGAACCTCAGACATGAGTCTTCCCAGTTACACTCTCAGGTTTTCTCAGATCTTTCCAGTGTGTTCAGAGCTCAAAACTTTTCCTGACACTACTTTATTAAATTCTGAACTAAGGAGAAATGCCACTCTGCAACTTTGATTGATTGTGCTGAGACTGAAAATGCAAATACAGCCTCCTAAAGATTAGCTAGAAATGAATCCCCTTTGATGTGTAAAGACTTCAGAATCTGGTTCTATCACTGTTACCCTTTTTTACCAGAAAATCAACTGAATTGCAGCTACAGGGTTCCATTTTTGAAGCAACTTAGGCTTGTGACTTTTTTTTAAACAGCTGTTGTTAAGAAAATTGCAGCAACAATAGAATATGTTAAAACAAGGTCTAAACTGGGGGTATGCTAGCCAGATTAAGTAGCTTCCCCTCTTTTCTTGACAGTTCTGGCCCATTGTTTGTCTATTCCAGGCATCACAGACCCTCTGACTCTGGAAATTGAGTGCCTGACTCCAGGCTGACCAAAAGCCAAAGGGCTTCTCTGTTCATTCTGGCAATGACAGGCCTTAAGAGAATGCCAAGTCAGTCAAAGTCGCCTTCTGAAAAGACAGAAGTGCTGATGCCTGATTTTGGCATCAAAGGTAATTGAGTCTGAAAGGGTTTGCACCCAAAGGTCTCATTTTTCAAGAGGAAGTCTAAATCATCAGGCTATAGGAGCTCTTAGGACGAAGTGGTAGTTCCCTGAGGAGCTGCATTAGCCATATTTTCAGCTGTACAGCTTTTGTTTTATTTTTAATCCCAATGCTATTTTAAACTGCCCATAGATCAGTTATTTTCCAGTATTTCACTGGACAGTGATCTTTAGTGTAAGCGTACAATGTCTCAGGACTGATTCAGTGGGATCCTGGCAGCTTTTCTGATTCCACCAGGCAGACTTGCACATTGCACCCTGATGTTAGGTCTCATTGAAGACTTATAGAATCTTACTTTTGCAAAGTCTTTGGGATTTAAAATATGCAGTAGAATTTTTGTTATCTGGATTATAAAACTTTGATCTGTAGGCTTTTCAGGAACGTGTGCGTTTTATTAATAAGTATGCTGTGAGAGATTCAGAGGAACCCATAGCTGGGGCTGAGATGGCTGACTTAACACCTAGTTCAGAAGAAACAGGTAAGGGTTTCTTTCTGTGCCTTCTGTTCAGCATGTTCCACTCCTTAGGAAAGACTTCTGCATTAAATACTGGTAGTAGATGGATAGATCAGCTCCAGTAAAGGTGTCCAAATGTGCAATGGCAGGCTTGCTCTCTATTCCCTCTTTATTTCAATTGTTTCATTGCTCTATTTCCAGACACAGATACAGCCTCACAGTTCTTAAAGGCTGCCAAATTACCCTTAAGAAAACTTCAGGTAGCCCTTCTGTAGTAGAATTTTAACCCTAAATTAATGTGAAGGTTTTGGAAGTTTAGTGGAAAATACCTTCTCCGTCAATTCCAAGTATCAGATTTCATTAGTGTAGAAATGCTAAAAAAGTGTTCAGCAGATAAAATAGCATGCCAGTAAGAGACTTATATGCATAAAGTGCATTCTCTTCATGTTCATGGAAATTGTTCATGGAGAATGGTCTGGAAATGAGGCGTCAAAAAGTACATACTGAGTAGCATCAGTTTCCTGGAAACTTCCATAAGTGCTATCTGATTTTATTTAGTGATTATAACTTCTGTGGATTCTTCATATGTATTGCCTGCCAATTTCTGTATTCTAATGAAGAGTTAAAATGGGTGCAAGATTTCAAGCTGTTTGCTGTTTTGTTTTGTTTTGGTTTTTTTTTCTTCTGTGAATATGCTGAGATCAGGCCATCACAAAAAGGGAAGAATACTTCCCAGCCTGATTGTGACAATATCTGGTTATGTATGACTCATGTGCATGGAACTAGAACCTGTGACCAGTCCTTAACTATAGATTAGTATTTTTCCACCCCAGTAAATAATCTTCACAGGAAAGGTTCAGAACTTAGAGTAGAATTAATCCTCACCTAATGCCTTTAACACAGTCTTGGTTACTCAAAACAATATTGTTTCCCCTAAGTTAGTGGGTAAAAGACTTCAAAATTAATGGTTGTCCACCTAGAGCTTTGTTTTAAACTAAGCATTTAGAGTCTAATATAAGGTCCTAGAAAGTGAGACATCCCAAAGACTTTAAGTTGTTATGGTTCTGTTCCACAGAGTGCAGCATTTGGCAACGATGGGATTGAACATTTCTGTAATATGCAGTATCTTAATAAGGATTTTTATATTCTGAAGACTACTGTTCTAATGGGCAGTGTCTAAGGCACTTTCAAAGATCCAAGTTACCCTTTGAGACCAGCAGAAAGGCTGGTATATTTGTGTACGTATAGACAGTAAATATATAAACATTAATTATTTTAATGCTCAGAAAACTCTTCCTATTTCTCATGAGAAAAGTTCAGTAATATTTTTAACACATTTCAATTGGTTACTGCTATAAGTAATGTAATAAAAGGGTTTTTATAAAAGAAAACTAGTGCAGTCATCATTAAATCTCATCAGATTTCACAAGTTTTTTCAACACATCAAGACAAATTGAAAAAAGGAAGCATTGAAATAATGACAAAGCATCTCAACCCAGTGCCATGCTTAATATCAGATGTGTCACTGTACTGCAAGAATGCTACAGTAAAACAGCACGGTTTTTGTCCATGTGATTAAATAAAAGGTCTAAGATTTCAGAATACCAGTTTTACTATGTTTTCCTTTAAACTGGTATTTCTTAAATTGAATCTTCTTCCTGAAAGGGAATATATTTTTTTTAAAAAATACGGCCAGGACTAGAGAATCAGACTTTTACTGATTTTTTTAAACAAAAGAATATGATACCCAGAAATTGTTTTTTTATATCTTTTAGGCACTGCAAATTCAATGTTCTTGCTTAGATTTACTAAATTTCTTAAGTAGAGAGGATTTAGCCAAAATACACATATTTGTTTCATTCTAGTATATGTGTGTTGTTATAGCATCTTTGATTCTATCTTAAGTGTTGGAAATAAAAAGTCAGAAATATTATATCCTCTCCAGCCCATTTTCTCATATAATAATGTATTTTGTTGAGCCAAAGGAAGAAAAATTTGTGTAAGAATTTAGGTGGAGCTCCCTAGCATAACCAAATAACCAGTTTAATCTGTTTTGGTTTATATTTTCTTACCCACAGGAGTGCAAGCACCACAAACAGATATTGACTCAAGATTAAAAACACAGCAAAAAAAATGGGAGCTTATAGACCTTAATCCTTACATAAGGTAAACTGCCCTAACACAATAATGTCAAAAGGGTTAAATCACTGCACTGCATGTAATGAGTACCTGACATAAACATTTGAAGAAAATAAGTGTTCAGGCAAATATGCTCATTTCAGTGCTCTTAAAAGCAGCACATATTTCCATATCACAGGATATTCTGAGCTGGAAGGGACCCACAAGGATCATCAAGTCCTGATTTTAAGTGAATGGCCAATACAGGGATTGATCTCACAAGCTTAGTGTTATCAGCACCACACTCCAACCAACTGAACCAATCCCAGGGTCATATGAAATTTGTCAGGATGTTATGCTGGTTTAAAACAACAAATTTAATAAAGGCAGTTCAGTTAATAATAGTTTATAGCTGGAATAATTGTATTAATTACATTTATTATTCAAAAGAACTACATTATTTATTGGAAGTGTTGATATGAACTTATTGAGCTAATATACATGCACCTCCTTACTTGCTGTGCTGCAGCTAGAACTCACTTTATGCTTAAGACCATTTGTATTCAATGTGGCATTTTTGCATTTCACTGATCTTCAAAAGACTTCAAAAATTTTTGAAAAAAAATTCTCAAATTTAATTTTAAATTGAGAGGGAAATTGGTATTATATTGAAGTGAATAGCATTAAAACAGTAGAAAATATGGCAAAATACCTTCCAAAAGCTTGAATCTTATAACCATTTCATTTGTCTTTAACTCCTTAACTTTTACACTAATCATTTAGGACAAAATATAGAAGTATATTAACCACTTACCTGCCACCATGCCAAAACCAAAAAAAAACCAAACAAACAAACAAACAAAAAAAACCTCAAAAGATAAATTGCATTTGTCTCAATGCAGAATTATAGTATCAAAAACTTCTGAAAATATATTTCTTGCAAATTAAAAGTGTCACATGTAGAAGTTTTTCATATGCTCGAAGATGAGCATGATTTTACAAATAGATTTAAAATAGACACTAAAGTACAAGAAGACCTGACCTCAGGAATCTGTTTTCTTATTGGTGTTATATAGAAGCAGAGGAAAAGTGCCTCCTTAACCATATCTAACTGTATGATGGTGATGTTGCCAAATATAAGCTGAATACCTCCATATAGATGTTTTATGCAAAATAGACAATATCCAAAACTGTATTTGATATGAGACAAATATCTGTTTTTCTTTCAGACAAACAATGCCTGAATCTGTGCTGAGAAATGAGTCTATCATTCAACAGCAACAGATACATAAAGAAGAAGAAATCAACCATTTTAGGCAACTTCGCACGCTGGCTTTGGAACAAAGACAAAAAGAAGAAAAGGACAGAATTTTATTGAAGCAAAATACGCTTGAAATGTATGAAAACCTGCAGGTATGTTTTCAAGATCACTTTCCAGTTAACTACTGCTGTGATGTCCGCCACTAGTCTGAGTATCCTACCATTATCAACCATTATCAAAACTTTTGTATTAAGTACTAGTGATTAGAAGGAATGAACAAGCTTGAAATTTCACTTGGGCAAAGGTTGAAACTAAAAGTTCTAAAGTAAAAAAATAGTACTGCATGACATCCTTAATACGATATTCTTAGTACTTTCTTGATTGCAAGAAATACAACTGTCTGCAAAAACACTATTGTATCACCATAAAAGTATGGTTTTAAGTCAGAAAAAACTGACAATTTGACATATAAACCAGATGCTTATCAGTAAAGTGTCTCCAGTCTGGCTATGTTTTTGGTTATAGAATTGTATACAGCTTTTTGAAAAGTAATAAAAAAAAATCCACAGGAGGATAAATTTGTCTTAATGTGTCTCAGAGAAAAGTTAGAGAACCCAGCTTTCTTGGAATATGCATGATGACAGCAAATGAAGAATTTAGATTATTAAACCTCAAAAAAAAATGCCCATAAGTAATAAATGTGGTAGCATTAGGGTAGGTTTCATTGTGAGGATTAACTCAGCCAGTGCACTGCATGTGAAATTGGTACAAATATCTTACCAAACTGGCTTAACTGTATCAAAAGGTTTGTTACAGTGGTGATACAATAACCACCATCAATCAACCAGTGACTATTCAGAGCTCTTATAACTAGATAAGAAACAGTAAAATTAATTTTACATCAAGTCAACCTATTTACAGACATCTTACTTGAAAACTGCTCAATTAGCTCCCAGACAACCTGATTTATATTACTCAACTGTAGGTCAGCAAGGAGCTGCAGTTCTCCAACTGACCCTAATAAAGATGCCAGTACAGGTTTTCAAATGTTGCTATGATTTTGGATGTCTAACATATTAGAACAGCAAATTTTTCACAAGAGTAGATCCTTGATTCTCTCTAGAAAGTATTTCCATTAAAAATGATTCACAGTATGAATTTAAAACAAGATTTACTTGTGAATATGCACACTGTGCTGATAAGCACTTTTGCAGGTCTTTCATCTGTAGACCACCAAGAATTATATAAAGATTTCCAGGTATCCCCATTTTTCAGGGTGGAAATAGCAAGGGAAAAAGTATTCAGAGGTGTCAAAGTCCCACTAGCCCCAAGTCTCACTGAAGGTCATTATCATTCAGGCTCATTTAGCCTCTTAAAAGGCTACAACTCCTATGCCATTCCAGCATTTCTCACACCTAGTTTTTAATAGTTTTTAATTAACTATTTTAATAATAGTTTTTTCTTGTTTAAGACTGCAAAGCAAACAAGTAACTGAAAAGGGACTAGATCCAAGTAGGTAACTACTCTGTTGCCTTACTCTTCTTCCACACAACTAGCTTATTATGCCAGCAATTTAAAAACGATTTTCCTGAGCTTTCTCTTCTTCATGATGAAAAATTTACATATAGCTGTTTCTTTTGAGAAAACAATAAACATCCATGTAAAAAGAAAAGGAGAGATGCCGTCCTTGTACTTAAGAGTCAAAAAGTGAAACAGAACAGGAAGGATGCAGCTGCTTGTGGTGAAATCAAGACTGATGTGTTGAGCAGGGCAGTATTGCTGTTTGTTTTTGGCCAGGCATCCTTAGATGAAGCACGAGGCAGAGTTTACAGCATTCGGGAAGCATACAGAAATCAGCTGCTGGAGGCTGAACGCAGAAAAGAAGAAGAACTGGCAGCTCAGGAAGCAGCCCTGCAAGGAGAGCGAAAGAAGAAAAATACAGACAGAAAGAAAAAACGGTAAAGGTTTAGCAAGGAAAGTGTAGTTGCTATCACTTGTGAATTGTATTTACCAGCTTGAAAAAAAAGTTTATATGTAAAGATGAGAAAAAATGTTTATTATTCTCAACAATTTTTGGCAACTATATCACATTTTATCTCTTTGCCTGTTGCTAGTGAAAAAATTGATCTAGTATTCTTTTTAGCAAAATGTTTGGTATTTTGCTTCTCGCTAAGCTATTTGCTACTATTAAAGCTTTTCTGTTTTACTAGACTAACTATTGCAATAAAATTCATATTCCATTCAGACACTTATCTCAAAATCACAGTGTCTTTTTGCTTTTTTTTTTAAATCAAAACAGAACCAGTCAAGAATGAATCAGAGTTGAAACAGTGACTGTAACCTGTCAGTTTTGAAAATTGTTCGACCTGACTTCTTAAGTGGATGACAATTGGTGGAGTTTATCATAATTAAATAGTGGCAAATCACACTTTTCCTATGCTGGCATTGGGAGGCTTACCAAAGCCTGATTGAGTAGGCTCACAAGCTTTCTGTGTACTGTAATATTTTTCCCTTTCACCATTTCTCTTAAATTGTTTTGGAATCTCACAGTAACTCTCTGTAGAGACAAAATCATGACATAACCTTCCTAGGCTTGTTAAACACTCTTTAAAACCCTATTATTCTCTTTGTTTATCTTTCCTAAGATGTATTTTGCCCTCACTGTCTTTGCTCAAAGTGACTAATTACAACAGACTCTCAGCTAGAATTTTTAAATACTTCTAGAATTTAATTTAATTTAATTTAATTTCAGCTAGAATTTTAAAATACTTCTTAAAAGTAAACCAGTGTGTGAATGAAGTGGCAATCACATGCTTTTTATTCAAAGGGTGAAATATTTCCTCTAAGCTCTTGTTTTCACTATCACAGAATTCCATGGTTGTGTCATCAAACACAAACTAACATCACATGCTGCTGCCCTATCCACCTTTTTTCTCAGAAAAACACAAGTTATCACTCTGTACTCAGACAAAATGATCAAGACTCTTACAATTGTGAAAACTCTCTGGAACAAACAGAGGTGTTTTAAATGGCTTTAAGTATTTTCTATATTTGTAGTCACAAGCAGAAGCTTGGGAAGTTAGACTATGTATTGTACACCTGCAATATGTCCAGGATGTCCAAAAGCATGTCATTATCTAGGCAAGGTAAGAAACTATGAGACTCACCCATTCAATGCAAATCATAAGAAATTTTATCTTTTGCATTTCTGACCACTGGTACTGGCTAGCCATTTGAAACTAGCCTTTCCTCTGCATCTTAATGACCAGATGCTCAGCTTCTGCTAGTTTTGCTCACCTCTGTTTTATCCGTACCTCACTATTTGGCTTGAATTTGACTCACTCTTCTGTCAGTTCTGTGACGTGTGCTTTGTACTTCATCACACCTACACACCTGCTGTGATGCCAGTGCCTCCTTTTGGCCTCCTTCCTCCCATACATCATAAACTAAACTAACTATCTTGAGGTTTTGTCTTTGAAAAGGAAGAATTGAAACCAGAGGCCTAAAACTGCACTGGTGATTTTTATTTCAAAGAGCAGGGGCTGAGTTTTGCTTTGACCCATACAGGCTGCAAATCACAAGCCCATCAGTCTTTTGCTATAATTGGTCTTTGTCCTCTCTGTTTTGGAATATGGGATATACTGCTTCATAATATTCCATCTTGTTTCCATGGCAATAGCACGTGTTGGTTGTCTTCTTATGTGAATCTCTAATGAGCTTCTGTAGAGGAAGATCAAGTTGAAGTTCTGTTCTTCATGTCACTGCAAGCGTTATAACGACATTCTGTTGTAAAAATCAATCCAGCTCCAAAAGCCAGCATTATCAACATCTAAATGTCAAAAATTCAGCTAACAACCTTCATGATCACAACCCGTCCCCACGTGTAATCAGCTGTCAACTGACTTAAACTCAGGCACAGTGTACTCAGATCTACATTATCAAATTTTGCTCTGATGTTAAACATAATTCTAAGTTTCATAATTTTCTCATTTTGAAGAGTAATGTGGCATCGTTGAAATCTGCTGTGTGGTTTGTGAATGTCTCTGTTGGCTCTTTTATAACTTCAACAACACAGATATGATGAGGGTGTGAATTACTGTCACACTGTTTAATTGCATGTACTTTGGAGTGTGTAATGTTTTAAGAGAAGCACAGTAACAGTTTTACCAAATCCCTGTGCATATTCCAGAAGAACAAAATATTCACTTACCTCAGAGGAGCCTGGAGGAGAAAATGCCTTGTTTGGGTTGTGTCAAAGAATTTACATACATTGGATCAGAAACAGATGACTGATGACATTTCATATGCATCAGTTTTACACCAACAAAACAGCTTTTTACATGGTACACTACATTACAGGCTAAGTTAGTGGGGAAAGATGTACAAAAACTAAAACAAAACTATTTCAAAACAGCCATTTGCAGTAAGTTAAGGAGCCATTGCGTTTAACACTTCACTGTAAGGAAAACAAGAATGGTATGTTGTGCTTTAATTGATAGGCTTTTTGCCTCCAGTTGTAGACCAGGCTGCCCAATAGTCAAATTATGTGTTCACATGGGTAAAACGTGTTTATTCTTTTGCCCTATTTCTCTGTAGGAGTAATACAACTTTTAAGCACCATAACTTTATAACATTTTCTGTAATAAAAGTACTGGAATTTGGATAGTCATGAGTCCTGCTTATACTTAGCTCAGCCATACTGGGCCAGATTCAGTAGAGGGCATAAGAACAAGCTTGAAATTACGTGTGTTCTCAGTGAAGAGCTTCAGCAAAGGACTCACACATGGAGCCACATGAATAGTCACACATGGAGCCAAGCCCTTTACAGAACAGAACAGACAAGGAAAGCTTTTCTGGATCAAGACACAATTGTCTGATCTTTCAAGATGACACTCATTTTGGCAGTGCCAAAGCAGAATGGCTGCATCAAAGCAAACGATATCAGATATCTGGTGGCATCATACCACAGAAGAGGTTTGAAGGAGTGGGAGTGGGGACCTTCTAACATTTTTTACAGAAAATCATCTCTGCAAATGTTGGCACAATTTGTCACTTACACAGCCTCTCATTTTTTGTTCATGGAAGGAATCTATATGAAAATACCGCACATGTATTTATGTTGATCTCAACAAATTGCAGTTTAACTGTCATAACTTCTCCCTTGAAATTTCAACTCTGACTCCTGAAGAAGAGTCTGGCAGCTATTTATTTACATTGATAAAGAGAATTCACTCACCACATCAAAAATTCCAATTTGTATCTGGCAGAAGATTGTGTGCTTCGTAGAGGCGGTCTCCAGTATAATGGTAAGATTTTATTTTTATTTTTTTGTGATTCCCCCACATCTTTAAGTACCTCCAACTCATGAATAATACAAAATACAAAGCTGATTCCACTCTCTGCACCTAAAACACTGTTGAAGAGTCTGTTAGTATCTAAACATCAAGAAGAAGCAATTTCAAGAAGCAGCACAGTAGCATGTGAGAGACGAGCCTGGTTTTCCTTCTGTGAACCAGCTGTGTAGTTGGAAACACCTAGTGAGCTCAGAATTTAGAGCAATACTGGAAATGTTTTACAATTACACTTGGTAATTGGCTGGAATTTTGAACACTGATTTAGAATTTTATTAGAGCAGAGGGCATCTTTCAGCATATCGTTAAGATTGAGCTACATTTTTTTGGGGATAAAACTAAAAGAAGTTGTTTACTGTACTCTTTTCTGACACTCATTTCTCTTTCAATTGAAGCATAGGCAGTTATACAAAGGAAAAATGCCGCTATTCAGTAGAAATTTGTGAAAGTTTGGATGGAAACTGAAAAGGTCACAGGAGAATGAAATCACATTAGGTTGTATTGTGAATGATCCCTAAAGAATTTATCAGAGTTTGATTTCTTTACTTCTATATTTTAGGAAAAAAAGGTAGATTCACAGTGTGGTGCAGGTAGCTGAGAAAGAAAATAAGTCTTTGGCCTGATAATTCAATTTAATGGGGATTAAGTCCATAAAGGCTTATTCACTTGTAATAATTCTTTGTAGGTGTGTTCTGCTAAGCTTCAGCAATTTTCACTGCTTGATCCTTTTCTTTTGACCAGCTATTCTGAATTAGAAAGGATCTTTTCCATTAAAATGTGTATCTACAGTTACTTTTTAATGCAAGTAGCTTCATTAATCTTCATATTACTTGTCCCATCTGCTTTGCTGTAATTTGGCTGGCATTTACACAGTGAGTTACAGACCAAAAAGCAGACCAAGCCTGTTTCATGTTGCCTCGCTACTAAGACAAGCAATGTGCAGTGAAACCAAGCTTAGTTCTGAGCTGCCAGTCTGCTGACCCCAGCAAGGTGCAATTTACCCACTCTATAAGGTCTCATTTTAATTCAAGGAAGACAGAATTTATGCACATGCACAGCATTTCCCCTCCCAAAGGCAAGAAAAGTGTCTACATATTTTGTCTAGCAGAAAACATAAGAGAACAGCTTTGCATAATCACATGGCAGTTTGCAGAATGAAGAAATCTCACTCTCAGAGCCCTTTTTTCCTCTCATTCATTTATTGAATCAGTCCTAACAGAGTCAGAGTCCAAGTCATATTTCAATGATTTAAATATTTTGTTTGCAGGAAAACAGGATGCTGTTGTCCTCCATCTCAAAAGAGGACAAAGACAGTAGAAAAGTAGAAAGCCAGGAAAAGAGGAAACAATTTGCATTGTATGAAGCGAGACAACAGCACAACAGGAAGGTACAGTGAAAATGTTACTAGCCACAATAAGAGAAAAATATTTGGGGGGAGCGGGGGGTTAGATAGGACTCAGGAACTTTGATCTCTGTGGCATCAGGATTGTGGTTAGGGTCAGTGGTTCAGGGACTGGCAGGCTGTTCTGAGAATGAGATAATGTACAGGCCCAAGTGTAGCCAGGACATGTCACTTTGGATCAGATCGGGGTGAACACTCCTCTCTGAAACCTGAGCTTCCTTGCCCAACACATGGCTTTCCCTCAAAGGATAACCACCAAAATGCTCACTCTTCCATAGGTACATGGGAAGTGTTTGCCTTGCACATGGCAGCCCTGTGGGTGCAGCACAATCCATGGAAAATAATACCCAGGTTTGTTTACTCTCAGCTTGAGAAAGCTGGATTCCATGGGTGAGGGCACACAGACAGGACATCCCAGATATCTTTCCCAGATACCATGGGGGACCCATTCTCACCAGACCCATGCTCACAAGACCAAGCACAGGGCAAGAGAGGTCCTGGTTAGGTGCATAAGCCAGTTCATTGTAAAGCTAGAACATACAAGGAGGAATATAGCAGCTGCATGTTCTCGGATTTCTGTAAGGTTTGACTTCCTAACGAGTCGTATAAGTGATGTGTCTTGCTAAAAGGAGATTACTGTTTTGCAGCCTGTACTGTGCTAGATTTGATTTCCATTCAATGTCTGGACATTCTACTCATGGCAAGAACCAGTAGATGTCAGCTCCAGACTGGTACAGAGGCAGTCCAAGCACTCAGCAGTGGCATAGCTAGGAGCAACCAGAACTACATCAGACATACAGAAAGCAGAAAGTGCCTAAAGGGGCACAAAGGGGCAGTGAAAAAAAACTGACCTTCCTCTTCTCTACTCCACTCCTTCATCTTTGAGGTCACAATTATTATGGGGTTTTATTATTTTATTTTTTTTTCACTACACAGAAAACTTGACTTGGCTCTGGAGACTATTGTTGGCAGCAGTTAGAATCACAGACCAAAAAATCCAGGAAAGACTAAAACTACTCCACCCCTAGTCCACCAGAGTAGACAAAGGAATGAAAACCTTTATACCATAGGACTTTACATACCCCATAAAAATTTTAATCTTGGGAACTGGAGAAAGATTAGGGACCAAAAATTAGCCACAACTGCCCAAAGCTATGTTTTTACTCTTCTCTTACACCACAAATATGTGGCATGACAGATAGGAGGTTCAGCTAACGCAGGAATGAGAAACTTCCTCTTACCTTGTCCTTACTCTTGGTAGAATAACTTTTATAGCATTCACCAAAAACATTAGGAAAATCAAGGGAATGCATTTCTATTGTTTCAGTGCAAAAGGTGAGTTTCCTAAAAGCACATTTCTCAGACTTGCTCAAATGGCTTTCAGCTGAACTATTCAGTGTTATAATTTTAAAAGACTTCATTGGTAAGTTAGGTTTTTCAAGTGGTTTCTTTTTTTTCCCCCATATATATTACTGGCTTAGCACATTGCAGCTGTGATGTAGCAGATGGAAACTGTTTTGATAATTGATGCTCTGAAATACCATATGCATAGGCTGAGATATTTAAGTTCTGTTTAGCGTCTTTGTCTATGTCCATATCTGCTGTCTCTGAAAGACTCTGATTTGTTTACCACAAAACAACAACAAAAAATCTGGAAATATGGCTAAGAAGAGAAGAATGTAGATCCCTGTGGTACCGTTTACAAATTGGATACAAACAAGTCCAGATGAAGTATCATTCTCTTTTCAGTCTTCTCACTGAACTTAGCAGAAGCTGGAGGTCTATTATTGTCCCCCACCTATCTATCAGCACATGTGTGCTGAGTATATCATTGCTGTAATTCAACACACAGCCAGCACTGGTACAACAGAGCTGGCGTGCAGTGCAGAACAATTGCAAATCAAATGTGAGACATTTTGTCAGATGAACTCCCTGCTCAGTGACATTCAGCTGGAGTTTTGCAAGAGGCCAGGAGTTCACCAGTGAGATGCACAGGACAGAACATTGTGAAGCAGCACTCTTGGCAGTCCAGTTAAGTACTCTGCTTTCAGACTCAACAGGATGCAGTCTCCTTGTTCCATTCTTTCTAACAAATTCGACTGTATTCATTGCAGCTTTCACATTGTCACCCTGGTAGCAGTGTGACCATACAGGGAATAATATGTAAATTAATTTAAATAGAAACATACAGAAAAATTGTGCCACAGTATTGTTTGGTTTTGGGGTTTTCTTGGGTTGTTTTTTTTTTTTCTTTTTTTTAATTTTAATTTAATCAAAAACAGTGCAGATAGTATAGAGAGGATGCCTAACTCCGCAGGTCTAAATCTGGAGGCTGAGTCATTCAGCCACATTTAAAAATTCATAATCATGATTCTTGCCTGGAGAAATTTTTCGAACGCGATGTGAATCGTGTCAGAGCCAGCAAGTAATACACACCTTATTGAAAGGATTTGGGATTTTCCGTGCGATCTCTCGGCGCCGCCATTCCCTCCCGGCCGGGCGCGCCAGGGGGCGCTGCCGCCGTGCCTGCTCCCACCGGGATGGCGGTGCCGCTGGGCCCTGCCCTGCGCTCACGGGCCGCTTCCAGCCCTGCCCACACACCCCTCCGGGATGGCGGCCGGCCGTGCCCTACCCTCACGGGCCGCTTCCAGCCTTGTCCGCACATCCTGCAGGGATGGCGGCCAGCCCTGCCCTCACGGGCCGCTTCCAGCCCTGCCCTCACGGGCCGCAGGGATGGCGGCCGGCCCTGCCCTCACGCCCCGCCGCCAACCGGGTCGGGACAGGGCCCGGGCAGCTCGCGGGGAGCTCCTGCTCCGAGCTGTGCCCTGGGACCAAACACCTCAGCAATTCGCGGGTAAAGGACAGAAGTGCTGAATTCTTGCTGACCCGGGCTGCTTTCCGAGAGGCTGAAGGCAAGGATAGCTGTTTTTTTTAGTCTTTCATTTCCCCCGTAGCAAAATGTGTACTCAGTTTTGAGACGCGCTATACACAGAGTAAAAAATAATAACTGGGAGGCACTTGGTCTGCAGAGTAGCAAAGCCCCGTGTTTTCATGTGGACCCTGCAGAGCTGTGCCCCGTCTGCCCCTATTCCACTTGAAAGAGAAGGAATCTCTGTGAACTGGAAAGATTTTGAGTGCCTTTCAGCCCTTCTGTCCGTTCAAACACCGAGTGTGTGACCGCCCCACGGCAGCCCGGCTCTGCTGACCTCCGGCTGGGTCCCGGCTGCGGCCAGGCCCCGGGAAGGCAGGCGCTGGCTGTGCCCAGCCTCAGTTGCCTTAAGCCTTAGAGGCCCTGAAGGCTTTTCTGCTTTTTGTTTTCAAGGTTTGTCTGCGGGCCAGCTGACGGCTTGACTCGGCTGCCCTTCCTCCCCGAGCCAGGCTGACACCGGTGCACGGTATCGATCTCACTGCGGTACTGGAGGTGCAGCCAAAGCACCGAGACGCGCTCGCCTCTTACAGTGTAGCAGAGTGAACTTTCAGAAAGTAAAAGTGCTTGTTCAGGAGGCTGATAGAGTAAGTCATCAAAAATACCCGCTGTCCGTTGTACCTCTTGACATTCATTGTGCTGCAGCTGTAACTTACTGACTCTTCATAAGGATATAATGCATTGGGAAGTTAGAAACTTGCAAAGGGAAGTATCTGCTGTCCCATAAATTGTCCCTCTAATTTTTATAACACATTACATTTAAAGGCAGGTCATAATGTTCCAAATCAGTTACCAAAAGGTAGGTCTCTAACTAAAAATTACTTGAGTGAGGAGCTGAGGAACCTGCTTCAAACTGGAGCACTGAAAATCAGGCCAGTTTGAATTAACTGCTGCTGGAGCCTAGCTCTGAAAACATGGGCTGCTGTCACCACGTACAGTGTTTGCCTTTTGAAACAGATCCAGGGAATGAACAAGCATAAAAATATTCCAGACAACTTCAGGGTACTATTCAGTGGTACTGACCCTGCCTGCTCCACTAAGGGGCCTGACACAGCACAAGTGCCATCACCACTGGGTATGCATCTGTTTGACACTGGACAGGTTCTTCAGCTGGAACCAAATCCACACTCTGTGTGTTGTACAAGAGGAAAATGGGGGATTGGGATAAGCAAGGCTCGGTTTTTCCCCTCCAAGTGTTCTTGCATGGACTGAGTAGGTAACTGTACAAGCAAGCTGAATCATAACGGGGGCTGCTTAGATTTTTGAACAGCTGATTGGCCTTTTCCTCACATTTATGTATATGTATATGAATACATATTAGTTTGAAAATTTCTTTCAGAAAATTTTTGAGCTGCAGTATCGAGAACTGCAGCAAACATCTGTGTCGTTTATTGCTTATTTTTCAAATGTCATCATGCACCAGAGGTCTGCAGGAGCTCATCCCTTCCCAGGGACAAGAAGACTGCAAGAACCTTTTGATGGGGAACAGTCCATGCAGTCTTCTGCCTACAATAAACTTTTTTTCCCTGTATGTGGGCAAAAAGATAGAATATCACAGAATTTAAAAAACAGATTGAAGCTCTCATTGTGTTTAAGCTGCAGTATATATTAGGATATGGCATTTGTCTAATGATGAGTCTTATGGCTGAGGTGTTAAAAAAGAATTAGTCTAGGCAATTTAGCCACCAGACAGCTACTGATACCACCAGAAGCAGGCTGATTGACTTTGCAAGTCTCCAATTATAACCCGTGCTATAATTATGATTATCTTTCTCCATAGAGCACTACTGAGCCTCCACTTTTGACTCATACCAGATTCCCACTGAAGTCAGCAGGAGCTGTGTATGAGATGGGGCTTTCACAGGCAGCACTGTTTGTCCGAAAGTAAACAAGCTGTTCCTGTAAATTACTTCCCCAAAATGGACCATTTTCTCCTATGTATGGTCATAGCTGTAGTCAGGCACACAGCTCCTGCTTTGTTCTGATACAGAAGCAAAGTCAGGTTTAAGGCACAGGTAGGCTGGTGTGTCTTCAGACTTCTCCAGCACTGAAAAAGTCAACTTTTACAAGTCTTAACTTAGAGGCTAGCTTGAGTCTCTAGCCAATAATTCAGTATCAAGAATATCCTGCTTGCCTGTAAGTCTTACTCTCATTAGGTTTGTGCAGACAAGAAAAATGTATTTAATTGATTTCATCATCATGATTAGAAGGGGGTAAGTAGATTTATGCAAGAGGAGTAAATTCTTAGATTGACTGTGGAAAGCTTACGCAGGAAAAATCTATCTTCATCTCCTACCTTACTACACACTCAGGAAAACTACTCACAACTCTGATTGTAGGTGAAATTGTTAATTACCTGGCCAGTACAAGTGAGGAAAGGTACTTGGGAAACAGATTTCCATTTTTGCAGAAAATGAGGAAACAAAGACCAAGCTGGAGAAAACATGAAACAGAAGAATTCATAAGACTATAACTGTTCATGTTAAGATGCACAATGCAAGAAGATCTTCATATTAGGAAGTTTCTATAAAGGCTAACTTGCAGACAAATTGCCCCCATTACCTTGATAATAATTTTCTAAGCCATAAATCACCCATCTCACAAGCAGATATAAATACAGTCCCATGGGATTCTGCACAGCACTACCAGCCTGTTAAAGTTGATCAGAGGGTGGTGTAGGGCTGCCATCTCAGGCTGTGTTTGAATGTTCTATTGTCTTCTTTCTGGGAGTAATAGAAGCTTCACCCCTTTGGTATTTGTCTGGGAATCAAAGACCATGTGTCAGAAGTAGATGGACATTTCTTCATGGAGAGTTTTCAGAAATATGATTACAGCTGTCCTTAAACATCGTGTTCTAATGTTCTCTGTGTCCTCTATAGTGCTCTGCTACATGATGGCTGTGTAACCTAAAGTCATATTAGCATTTTAATCTCAGACTTTTTATTGCCAGCTCTTTTAATTGCAGGCTTTCTTTTTTTTTTTTTTTTAACTGCCTTGCCTTTCCTAAATTTACATTATCCAATACTTATAATCAATTGCTGAAGCAGGATGAAGAATATCACTCAAAAAGTTCTCCATCATTGTGGTGGCTACAGCGTGTTAACCTGTGGTATTTGAATACTTGTATGCAGGAATGATTTCTGTCTCCTGAGAGGACTGGGGCACAAGGAGCTGTCCTGGTTTTGCAGCGAGTATAATTCAGGTATTTGCCATAACACCATATAAGCACTGTGACTTTCTTTAAGTGGTGTTAGGAGTGAGGCACAGCCTGGCCGTGGTTTCATAGCAAGTTTGGGGTCTTGCAATGTCTGGGCCTTGAGCCCACCATACTTTTGACAACCAGCTCGATGCCTTCTATTGCTGATCCACAGCCACGCTCCACAAGTCAGTAGGAGAAGCCCTCTCACTGAGCAGTTAGCTTGCTTCTGTTGAAGTGAAACCAAAATTTCAAAAGTCATAATTTTTTCTCTACCTTACTTTTGTAAAATAATAAGGTGAGGCTTCCTAATGTGCAACCCCTTGCAATTGATCAGGGAGTGACTGTGTCTGAGAGGGGCTCAGGTATGTCTCACCTGGAGCCAGGTTAATCTTTCAAAACTTCTGTGACCTGCAGCCACAGTGGGGGTGGCAGGAGCCTTTTCAAGAGACACGAGTGTCATCTAGTGGTAAAACAAACCCACTCGATCACACCCCAAGGGCCACCACCTGCCCACTGGTTTCCATACAGAGCACTGGGTGACACATTTTATTTTTGCCACACTTTAACAGACTAATGCAGAATATATGGAGTAATACTTCTTTTAGCTTTCATCCTTGTGGGATTTCTTTTATGCAGGCTAATGGAAAATAATATGAGCCCATAGCTAACCAGGCAGCAGACACTAATGGCTCTCCATATAAGGTTCTTCTGTCCCAGTGATGTGATACAGAAAGGGTCTGTCTCCTTGGGAACAGTGACCACCAGCTCTCTAGGGATTGAGAATTTTATAGGACAAAGGACTGTTTAAAGCTCTGTTTACTTATATTGTATGATGTCTCTGTTGGACATTTGTATTTCAGAGTAAATTTTTACTCAAACTCCTTTGCCTTCTTTCATATGTAAATCCAGATTTATTAGCAAAGCAGAGCATAAACATAGTAATTCTCTTGTAGTTGGTCAAATAAGAAAGGAGAAGTCTTCACCAGAAGCATCACTAGCAGAGGAACATGCAGGGACGGTGGCTGAGCTGGTAACAAAGCGGAGTGGAGAAATACTGGCTGGTTATGTACAATTTTCCTGATGTGACTTCCTGGAAGTTCATCACAGTAACTGTAATGGAACAAATTTAGCTTAAGGTGTTGTGCAGATATTCTGAGGGAAAACAGAGTTTGAATTTAGTCAGCTAGAACTTACCATGTAAAGCTACTGCAATTGCTCAGTACACATTTTAAAGTGCTGAACTGAAAGCTCACCTTTTTTTTTGGAGCGAAGAGGAACTCGCCATAGTTACAGCTGATGCCAAGGACTGAGACTTAAGAAAAATCCCAAATTCTTCCTACTTGACTAGGGGCTGGTGGATGGAGGCTGTGGAGCTACCCAGCCTTGGAGCAGTGGGCAGTGAAAATCCGAGGATCTAATCCCTCTGCATGGGAGACTATCTAAGGGCATGCCTTGTTTTTCAAATGGTGCTTCCTCTCCCACCATTTCCTACTAGAGCAGGCCTTGGGCAGTCATGCCACAAAAGTTTTGTGATCTTAAGGGTGAAGGAACCTTAAAGAAAAAACAAGCAACCGACAAAAAAGACTAATGGAAAGCACTGAATCCCTTTGCAAAGCTGCCGGCTGGCCGTGTGACACAGGGCTGGGCAGAGCCCGCATCAGCCAGGGAGTCAGGGGCTCTTGGCAAGCCGAGGGCAGCGGAGCATATGGGTCTTTCCCTCGTGTCCTCTGCTCCCGCAGCCACCGGGGGAAGGGCTCAAAGAGCCGCCAGCTTCCACCTCCCGCTTCCCAGGAAAGCGCAGCCGGCGGCGCTCACGCTGGCGCTTTCATTTGTCAGCCCGCCTGCGTCAGCGCTAATACCGAGCTCAGCTGCTCATCATCCCAGCTGATAATGTCGCGGGAGGAATTAGGCAAGGCATGCTGGTAGAAGGGAGAGAGAGGGCTTGAGGGAGAGTAATCACAGGCACAGCGACGGGAAATAAATGGAAAAAAAAAAAAAAAAAAAACAAAACCAAAAAACAACCCTCAAACAGGCGATTCTCAGGCTAGAAGGCAGTGTATTTTTAGGAGATGGGGCTGTTTCAGTCCCAGCTGTGGGGAGCCATGGGATAGATAGCAGCAGGTATCCCTGGGATTTCAGCAGGGTTTGCTTCAAGGCTGAAATGAGGGAGTTGCCACAGGGCACTTGGCATTCAGCTGAGTTGCAGAAGAGCTAAATGGGTGGGCTGAGAGACTAGGTTTTCCCCTTGTTTGCAGATGAGACGTGGCAGGAGGCCAGGGGAGGGCTCGCAGATACTGCTGCTTTCTGTATGGGCCTGATGCAGGATTTCCCTCTTCAGAGAGAGGCAGAAAGGTTTTCACTCACACAGCTTGTGCCTGAGATTTGGAGCAGGCCTTCCTCATGAAAACAGTGCTAATAAGAGGCCATGCCACAATCTGATGAAACCCAGGGAGGTCCTGGCCATAGAAGCAGCACCATTCACTGTGCCGCAGCCAGCAGGAGTCCAGTTCCCAATATCTCCCTTGACAGCAGACGGAGCAGAATGCTCTGTTAAAAGAAGACATGCATTTAATTAATTCCTGTGGTGCTATAAAACTCAAATTTAATTTGAATTTTTAAATACACCTTGGCATTTTAACCACTGCTAGCAGTAGGGCAGTGTTATAGTCCTGCTTCTGGTTATATCCCTACAGAATGTATCTCTTTCCACGGTAATTCAGTAAATATTTTGAAAAAACTGTGTTAAGGTCAAGGATGTTTTGCAAAATCTTTATCTGTGTAACCTAAATGGACTTGGGCAACAGAACAGATTGTGCTCTGAACTTAGGGAAAAAGGTGAAATAGCTCATCACTATCAGTTCTGCTCTTTGTATGTGGCAGTAAATTCAAGGTGACTGTCCATCTCCAAATGCTGCATGGCATCTAGATTTACATTCCCTGGATTGTCTGGCTTTGTGTACCATGTTGCTGTTTGGTTCTTCCAAAAGCCATGAAACATCTCCTGAAGGAAAATGGTGTATCCAGAGCACCAGTCTAGCCCAACCACAGACCCACAGACCAGAATTCTCAGCTTAGAAAGCTATCTTTCATAGGCACCAGAGAAGAAACAAGTATCACAGTGCAGAATGAGCTTTTTTTTCAATGAGTGTTGTGCAATGACTAGCACATCTAGAACCAAATACTGTAATAATTTATGCCCGTGTGTTGCTCTTTTATTTTGTGCATGTGATTAATTTTGGACATATATTTTCCATATCTCCAAATGTTCTGTAAAGTTCAGCAGTAAATTATTATTTAACAATCAAAAATTGCTTTCTTACACCTTCTATTTTCCACTTTCTTCTTGCTAACTGGAGAAACACCATTAGAGGGATGCTAGAATCAAAAGCTTTAGCTAATATTTTCAGAGTTACTGAGGGAAAATTGGAAAGGGAAAGGTGTCTGCATATCTGGCCTCAAAAGGTGAGCCCAAAAATGAGACACCTTGGTGATTGAATTACTGGCCAGTGATTACATTTGAATATTCAATTGCTGTGATAACAAAGGCTCCCTCAAAATGATTCTTTTTGCTTGACACCCAAGTTAAATTGCATTTAACTTCATATTCTTCCACGAAAGTTATTCCATATTGTGTCTTTCCTTTTGAAACATGGCTAGGCAGGTATTGATTGCTAGCAAGCCCAATAGGAAAAGCCTAGATGACACAAAATGAACAATATGTGAAGGGCTGATAGTTTTGGCAGAAAGCACTTCACGAGGAAGTGAGTGAGGATCATAGGCTTTTACCTGTCAGGTAGCTCATAAATCACCAGATCAGAGCAAGTCTGATTATTCCACTTGTAAAAATATTAAAATTCATCACTGTGATTTTCACATTGTTAGTCCTCTGTAATTGATTATGCACTGCAAAACTTTTCACCAGACAGTGTTGCTCTTGGGTTGTCATGTAGGGTTTAGGGAACAAAAACATTGGTGACAAAAATGGAAACACCCTTTGCACTAGTGCCAACCTCAGCTACTGCTTTTGGACTCCATCTGTCCAGTGTTTCTGCATCCCCTGGGATCTGGGAGCAGGAGACTGTCACCAGGATAACCATCCTCCTTGAAGAACAAAAGTCTCTCAAATTATACAGTGAGGTCTACAAATAATCATATCAGCTGAGCACTAACGTGCTTAACACTTAAACTCTGGGTTGTTTGTCCTTATTTCACTTCAATTTTTTGTTTGGAAAATCAAAAGCCAGTCCCACTATAATCTTTCAGCCAAGCTTCACTTTTTTTACTGTGTTGTGGGGAGTCTTCTGAAATCCCCGCCTAGATTTACCTTGTTTCTCTGTTCTGCCCAAAGGAAGAGCTTTTTGCTGCACAGCACATACATGTGCAGCACAGCTTTTGATGCAATTGGAGAGCATCTTCCCTCTCTGCAGGTATTCCCTGCAAAAATTACTAATACTTTTCTTCTTTCATTGGAGATAACTTTTTTCCCCAAGGACTTTGCTCACACAGTTGCAGTGACTGGATGCAAGTGCAGGACCAGGGAGTAAGGCCCTTTGTTTTCAGTCAGACCCCACAGGGTTATCCAGAGACTTAATTCACCATATAACAATCTAATTCCCTTCCATTAATTCAACACATGTGGGTGCTTCTAGAGAAGCTGTAACCAGCAGCTCACAGATGTAGCAGGCTCTGGTCTTGCAGGGGAGGATTTCATGGCAGGCTGGTCCAAATACCGACATTCAGTTGAGGCTTAATGGAGACCTTACCCCTCCTCAATACAAAGCTGGGGTCCGTTTGGCTCAGAAGGGACTCCTGTTTAAATACTTCCTTAGTTCCCTGTTCTGCCCCTGCTCTGCTTCTCATGTGCTGCATCCCTGCTCTGCCTCATGCAGTGATGTGCCAGTCAGGAGGAAGAACCCCTCTAGGACCTCTGCCTTCATCTTCCCTCAGAAAAGGCCTTGGACAAGTTAGGGCATTCTATGGAAACTGAACCTTAGCAGGAGAAAGCTGAATGGAGAAAGTAAACGAGGCCTGGTGAAGGGAACCCATGAGAATAAGACTTGCCTCAGGCCAGCAGGAAGTACAAAGTGGACCTCAGAGGCTTCTGCCTTGACATCAGGGTATATTTTTAACTGAATGAAAAAATAGCTCTAGGTTAGCTTCTGTGAATAAAGGGATTGAGACTAGAATTGAATGATGAGAGACTATTGACGAAGGAAGAAAATGACTGGCTACAGGCTGAAAGCCTGAAAAAAACCCACACTTTTTCAGGATGGATGTGAGACGAGACAAGAAGCAGCTGGTATTGCATGCACAAGGACTGAAGCAAAGCCTACCAAAAGGAATGCAGTGATGATGGGACCACATTCCATTCTCCGTGTCACAGAATGAAGACGTCCAGCAGTAACCAGCACCGGGGCTGCTGCACACAAGAAACCAGTTAGGCAGGGTTGTGTTTGGGCTTTCCATCCCAGTGGCTAGGGACCGCCTGTCAGTCTTGTCCCTCTCTAAGAAAATTTCAAATGCTTAAATATCCCAAGGTATAAAACTTCTTGAAGGCTGTGCATTCTTTTACCTGTGGCACATTGTGAGAATCAGTGCTTACAGGTCTAACTGGTGTCCATTTTTAGAGCAGCGGATAAGTTAATGAACTGTTCACCATATTTTCTCCTTACTGAAAGTTATTTATTCTCATTTTATAATACCAGCTAGAGGCCAGGAAAATCAGTCTGTATATTTCTCAGTATATAGCTACATACACACATTTAATAAACTATTAAAAATATACAAGGTTGAAGAATAAGGGAGAAGAAGTGTTATCCACGTTTTATAAATGGGGTGCTGAAGTAAGAGGAGATGACATGAGTTTCAGATCATACTCAATGTCTGTGATAGATGAGGAAACTCAGGTCTAAGGAGAAGTCCATCCTTCCTTCCTGATATGGAAAGAAGGGAGCTCATACACACAGGAAAGATGGGATTGTACCTTTTGTAGAGTATTTGTAGTGTTTAAATAACCTTAATTCCCTGCATTCCCAAAACAGTCTCCCTGCTTTTTCTTCATTTTTCATTCAGTAGTCTAAAGCAGGAAATGTGACACTTATTTGATTTTATTTTTTAAAATTTCTTCATTATTGCAGAAAAATCTTCAATAAGTCATGCTTGGAAGCTCTTGGAAGTTTGCAAAACCAAGCCCTATTCAGCTCCAGGCATTTATACATGACGCATACACTCATCAGTGCTCATTGCTGTTGTTTCTCTGCCAATCACCTTACCCAATGTGAAGATGTGTCACAACACTGAGCAAACATGGAAACAGCCACTTTAATCAACCGTATTTTCCCCATATGGTAACTTTCCTTTACCATGGTAGTCCAGCTTTCACACAGATTTTAAAGAGAGGAAGTTTACAAGCAATAAAAATTAACAGCCAGTATATATGCAACAAACAAATCAACATCCCCCCCCATAGTGTGTGCCTGAGTGGATCTAATTCAAACTGTGACTAAACTGTGGTTGCATTTCCATGAGATATTTTGCCTAAGGATGTGCAGTGTACACAGTGCATGATTCATTTCAGTGAGAACCAGACCAGGGGTGACAGGAAGAAGTTCTGAGGACAAGCACAGAGAAACAGCCATAACAGAAGAGGAAAGCCACACAATGATTGTGCTGCCATGCCCTTAGAGCACTAACAAGACAGGGCAGCACAAGCACATGGGAATGAGAGCCTTCATTCCCATGTGCTTGTGAAGAACTTTACTGACTCTCTTCATCTTCACCTATTCCTCCCCATAAAGAAAAGAAAGCCCAGATTAATGTGGTTGGATATGGGGATAATTCATTTTCCAAGCTCTCTCTCTGCCTCAGATTGCCTCACAATTAGAGCTCCCCCTTCTCCACACACACCTAAAGGCCAGTTCTGGGAGCATTTCTTTCCCAGAAGTCTCTGTAGGACTGGGGAGCAGGTGCCTTGCTAGAAGTAATCCTCACAGCTGTCTGGTTCATGTGTTGTTAATACAAGCACATAATTTCCACTGGCGTAGATTAGGAGTATTAATGGCAACAGAACAATGAATGTCTGTGCAATCAGAATTTGACGTCTTGTATTTGTCATGCCACCAAATAGCTTGTTTCCAAATCATAGAACAGTTCTGTGGTGAATGGAATCAGGCTGTGATAATTTGTATGTATGAACGATATTTTAAGACCCACTTGTTTTTGCATCTCGTTCAAACACTGCCAGGATGGATGTTGGGTGGATGTTGGGAGCATACATACATTCTGTTTCAGAGACGCTTCTCTTCTCATCCTGCAGTGTGGCTTAGGGATCTGTCTCTCCTCCGGGTATTCATTTTCAGTAAGACTTGGAAAAGAGAAGACAAGCCAAACACAGCACAGCATCTGAGGACATAATGTTTTCAGAGCCGGCTGGCAGTGGTAGTCTGTTGCTCTGTCAAAACAAAGATGATGTGACAACTCTGCCTGTCAGTCTTTGCCCAAATTCCTTCCTTCCGCACTTCCGCACTTCCACACTTCCGCACTTCTGCACTTCCGCACTTCCTTCCGCACTTCCTTCCGCACTTCCTTCCGCACTTCCTTCCTTCCTTCCGCGCTTCCTTCCGCGCTTCCTTCCTTCCTTCCTTCCTTCCTTCCTGCCTGCCTTCCTTCCCTCCTGCCTTCCTTCCTGCCTTCCTGCCTTCCTGCCTTCCTTCCTGCCTTCCTCTCTCCCTCCCTCTCTCATCTCCTTCCCGCACCTTCCCCTCCCTCCCTTCCCGCACCTTCCCCTCCCTCCTTCCTCTTGCCCTTCTCCTTTTCCATCAGCAGCATCACCTCAGTCAAATTTGTCAAAGGAAGTGAGGGATAATATCTTAGAGATACTGAGTTCCTGCAGTTTTTACCAAAATCATACAGGGACCGTGCTGGAGCCCACACTGGGGGAGCAGCCAGTCGTTACATATGCAGCTCCCAGGTGCTTCAGTCATTTGCTGCTTTTTGTCCAATGATTTTCTGCTCTTTGTCCAATTGAGAGGCCAAACACCGCTGTTGCCGGTGGGATGGAGTGGGACACAGGAAGGGCATGGAGGGATTACAGGGGTGCTGGATTCAGGACACAGAGTTCTGCAGCAGGGGTAGAAGTGGAGCTGAGAACTGGAAACACTTCACGTCGGGCTGAGGATATGTACAATATGTGTGAGTACAGCTCCTAAAGCTGGTGAAGAGAGAATTCAGAAAATAAAACTTTGCCTATGATGTCTTTTTTTTCTGTATAGAATTTAGAGTGAATTAAAAGCAGTAAATCTAACTAGATGTTTCTTGATTTATGTTTTACATAAGTAGTTGTTTCTAGTGAATGCAATGGAAATGTATTTTAAGAGAAATGAGGGAGAAGAGGGGGAAATATTTAAGGCTCAAAACCAAGGAAAAATAAGTATCTACATTTAAAATGTTCTCAATTTTCAATTCCTTATTCAACCACTTAACCATTTGCTTTGATAACATACATTTGACTAATTGACATAATTTTCTTTCTCAGTAAATGTGAAAGGTGATCTTAGACTAAATTAAGATATGCTTTGCAGCCTGAGGTGATTCCATGATAAGATGAATTTGCAATAGCTACTGTGCAACTTGTATTTTTGGTTTAGTAGGGATGGGAGAGTACGGTCTCCTCTTAGGTGCTTGGGCAGTTTTGAGATCTAGTGATATCTAACGCCAAGTCAGCAGAGAGAAATGTCTTATGGGCAACTGCAAACAATTATCTCCAAGCATGAGAGCAGTGGGAAAATGTATATATGACCATAGGAAATATTTATGGTCCATGATCAGAATTACAGAAAGCAAGAATTATTATGGCCAGAGCAGTCAGGGGTTAGCTGACACTAGTCTGTGGGAACCTAAATTTTCCTAGTTCCATACTGGTGGAATTCCTCATTCTAGCAAAGTTTGCTGGCATGGTGACTGCTCTGTTCCATTGTATAGTGACCAGAGGGCATGAAGACAGTAAGAAGTAACTAAAATAAATTCTTAACTGAAGAGTTTTCCTGGTATGCGCTTATATTTTTGTTCATTGTACTGAAATATACAATGTTGTTAAATTCAGAAATAAAATAAATTGACAAATTTGACTTAAATAATTTCATCTCTATTCTTTTCTGAAGACCAGTATGCAGTGTATATGTGATCCAATAGAAGCTTCATCAATAGAAATTTAGTTGTCAGCATATTATCATTTGAGACTTTTCTTCATCCTGGAATATTTCAGCATTAATCTTTGCAGCCCAGCTCTGCACAGCCAAGATGCTGGGTGAGGAACGCACTTTAAACAGCTCCTCCAAAAACCATGGAATGTGCCCAGTGATCGTCTCCTGCAACTCCAGCTGTGCACTCAAAATGTCAGGACATTTCAGATCTGCCTTTTCCTGTGTGTCTTTGTTGCTGATGGTGATGGTGGTGGTTTAGGTGCAGCTGAAGAAGTTGTGCTATATCTGGACAGAGGAAACCACAGCATTTTTGCAAAGCAAGCATGCGCCAGGAAGTTGTCTTATATTCTGTTTTGACATTAACTCCTGAATTCTCCCATTCACTTCTCTGATATAATTTTGTTTTAAAGCAATCTAACAAAAAGCAGGCTTCCTGAAAACAGATAACATTTTCTTACTCTTTTGACAGTAGTGGTGCTGTTCTGTTCCACCTCAGCTTATCGGCACAGCTTTCATTAACTGCTAACCTTTACAACAATATCAAGGGGAGGTGGTAGTTTTTCTTTTCCTGATGAAAAAGATTTGTGAGGGCTACCAGAGTGCTGACTTTCTCATTCTCTAAACCCTTTTTTCTGGTGGTTTTTTTTTTTTGTTGTTGTTGTTTGCTTTTTTGTTGTTGTTGGGGTTTTTTTGTTTTGTTTTGTTTTTACTTGGTGATTGCTAGCAGGGTTGAGAATAGCTGACATTTTGAGATGACAAGCACCTCACCCAACATGAGTACCCACTACTATCAATTCACACAGGACCTCAGATTATTTTAGAAATTAATAACTAAATAGGAGTAGTAGGGGTGATTATTACATAAATAGCTGGCTCTTTCATAAATAAACCATTTATCGTAAGATCTGTTAATTAACTTTATCAAGACTGAAAGATGAATAAATGCCTTATTCTCTAAGTGCAAGTAAGATAATAAATAATTTTTGTTCATAATACTACAAATCCTATATGAACCCTATCTCAATTTTTAACCTTAAGAGTTTAGTGTTTCTCTTGTCAATTTGACCTGGTGCCTGACCTTTGAGAAGACACACAACAGCTGATAGGAATTTAGAGCTGCCTGTTTGCAAAGTTCTTTTCTTGTAGGATGTAATTTCAAGTCCACCTAGCCCACAAAACTCCTGAGTCATCCTATGGCTTGGTATCTGTCTGTCTGCAGTATTCAACCAAAGTGTTGTGATCTCACAAGTCCTCTGACTCAATTTTGGAGTTTACCCAAATACCTGCACTGGGCAGAGCATTTATTGAGTTTTGTGTGGAGAATAAGGCCTGCAGGTTGGCCATCACTTTTTCAATGTCTGGCCAATTTTGGCCAAATTTGCTGGAAACATGAAGGTCACAAAATTATCATTGTCCTGTGCTTTCAAGAACTGTCAGTCAGGGAGTCGTTTGAACTGCTTAATGAATGTACAACATTCTAGCAAGGAAAGATGGGTTTAGTTTTCTTTTGCATTAGCTCATTCTACTCATAAGACAATTAATTAAGAAGGAGGACATTAAGAAACAGAAACTTTTCATCTCCAGTTATGTTATGTGTCACATCCCCATCCTTCACATGGTTGTTGCTCCAAAGTCAAATCTTACAGCTCTCCCATCTTTCTTTGAAGCTCAGGCTGAAAATGAGGCCCTTGCAGAGGTTTCAGAACAAAGGTTCACAGCATTGCCATTATGTATTTCCCTTGGATCCAAGTGGCAAAAAGTGCAGCAGTGTAGGGCCTGCTGCCTTTGCTTAACTTTTGTGTTTCCTGAGCCTTTATCAGGACAAGCAGCCATCAGCCTTTCCCCTTTTTCATGAGCTGCTATGAAAATTGGTTCAGAGAGCTGAATGTGCAAGTCTTCCTGTGGTTTTAGAAACAGCAGCAGTGGAGCAACATTTAATTTGCAGCTACTTCTTCTTAACCTCAAGGGGGAAAGGTGGTAACTGTTAATTGCATCACAGCATGCATGTGCTGGAAAGCACAGTTTGCTCTGACTCCAGGTGTCCTGGGACCAGCAAACCTAACCAAACTAGATTCAAAGCATCATGAGTGCAAACTTAAGCCCAAACCACACTGCACAATGTCTGTGTTTATTTTTGCTGTGGATTTGGAAGCAAGAAATAATTAACCATCTCTCAGAGCTCCTGGCTAATGCACACAGATACAAAAGATTGCAGGAGTGCTGACATATATTCACCGGTGAGGGCAATCACATGCTGAAGATGTGTATGTGGCAGTTCTCTCCAAAAAAGCTTGAAGCTTTACAGATCAGCCATGTTCCAAGAAATAGGTTGCAAAATCTGTTTTTGAGGCACCATTCATTTATTCTGAAGTCATGCTGGACCTCAGGGATTTTGGTTTTTTAGAGGTTTGGTCTCTTTTATTATCTAATTCTGGATGCACTGTAGTAGCTAGGTGGTTTTGTGTGAAAGGCTGCAGGGGCAAGATTCCAGGATGAATTCTGCAAGGTTACAAACTCTTACTGTACTTTCTGCCAGGAGTGGCCATTCTCCTTTCTCCCCTTCCCTCCTCCCTTCTCCTCTCTGCTCATTCCTTGCCAAGACTAAAGCTGTCACTTTATGAGGTAAGAGCTCTATAGGTCTGTGCTGCTTTAGAGCAGCTTGCAGAGAAGCTGTGATGATGGAAGTACAATGAAAATTTGGTATATTCTAATTAACCTTGGGAATACTGCTATCAGGAATGCAGAGTATTCCCCTGGAAAAGTTGCTTTTAAGTGGCTAATTGTGTGTTTGTCCATGAAGCTGTTATCAGACCACATAACAGCTTTGGGGAAAGCTTGAATAGGTTTCCATCAGGAAAGGAGGGGTGGGAAGTCGGCTCGGGTGCTGAGAGGCAGTCTGTTGCATTTAGGAAATACAGCAAACAGCCTTATAGGAGAGCAAAAGAAATGGAAAAAACCCAACAGGGCTCTCTCTTTAATGGCTCAAAAGCTTAGGGGCACCTCACTCAGCAATACCAAGCAATTCCAGACTGATGATTCTTTAATCATCACACACAGATGAAAGCTTTTCTGCACCAGAACAAATATCAAATCCTACTGCCATGCACAACAACAGAATCTGGTAAACTATTTCAGCCTAGCTACAAAATTAATCTGAAACAGACTGGCAACAGACAATAATAAGGTGTAACCCTGGAGCTTCGCTGCTGTTCATTATTTTTTTTTAATAGTGAGTTCAGAACCTCTTCTGTGTGATCTGGAAAGATCCATTTCAAACAGCATTGCAGGGTGGTGTGGGGTATTTTCCTGGACTGTCTTGCCTGCCTGATGCCTGAGAGGCTTGTATTTAAAATGAGTCTCTCTCTTCCCCCTCGCCCCTTTTGCAAACCTAGAGTTAATTTGTTCCCACACCTCAGTTTGTGTGAACAGATGCCTCCATCTCTGAGCTCACAATTGCTGGCTGGGAAGTGATTCAGCTGCTAAACAGTAGTAAGTGAGCAGGCGAATAATCACTGGGTATTGCTGACATCTGAAAAAATAATCTTGTGTTCATGACTTTGCTAGCAAATGAAAAGGGACAAAAATAGAGGCCCAAGCTGCCTTGGAGCACGCCTCTATATGAAGTCACCTGTAGCAAGGAGCTGTTCTTGCCAGTTACCTGCTACAGACAACTTCAGATGCAGCTGTGCTTGAAGGATGAGCCCCTCTGCATGCAGCACTGGATGTGAACAGCTGGACAACAGCCCCTCATGGACAATTCTGACTTTCAGAGCAGAAAGACCACTGAAAGAAAAGGGTCACTTCGGCAGCTGTGGAGGTTGCCTCCATATCTTCCCACCATTGCCTTCTATCTTGCCTACAGTTCTCAGCTGGGAAGTTTGACTTATAAAGGAGCATTGCTAGCTCCACTGATGGTCACTATAATGGCAAATAGATTGAGCCTCAAGGGGTGGGGGGACATGATACTCCTATACCTGGGGGAGGTGCAAAGCACCAAATGCTGCCTTCAGGGCAGCCAAGCTTTGCTAGAGAAGATGCTATGAGGAAACAAGAACAAACATAAAACCCCAAACTCGTGGGTTGCAATGAGCCAACATGAGGGTTGCAAATGTTTCTGACTCACTTTCTTTTTTCTTTTTTTTTTAAAATCTCCACAATAAGCAGTTTGTTTTTGTAGTCTTGAATAGTTTTGGGGTTTTTTTGCATGCAGGAAATACATTGGATTAATCGTGAATGTTGAACATTAATCATAGTATATTTTTCTTTTTTGATTAAATTGTGTTCAGTTTCAAAAATTGAAATTTGGAGATTGAACTCACACAGAGGTATTAGCAAAGAATGTCAGTTAGGCAATTTTTTGTGTTGTGTAATCTGAAGTGCAAAAGGATGAATCCAGCAAATGGCCAAAAATAAAACAAAAAACTTGTGCCAGAACAATAGCACCTCTGCAGCATATTGACTGCAGATGTGTCTTTTGTAATCTCTCCACTGTAATATTCTGTTAAAAAATAGACAACTTTTGGGTGCCACAATTTAAAAAGGAAATAAAGCCATTAAAGATCATCGAGATGAGGGCAAGAAAAATGGTGAAGGGTCGGTAGGGGAAGCCATATGAGGAGCAGCTGAGGTCATTTGTTCTGTTCAGCCTCGACAAGAGGAGACTAAGGGGAGACCTCACTGCAGTTTCCTCATGAGGAGAAGCAGAAGGGCAGGCATTGATCTCTTCTCTGTGCTGACCAGTGACAGGACCAGAAGAAATGGCTTGAAGCTGTGGTAGGGGAGTTTTAGATAGGATGCTAGGAGAAGGTTCTTCACGCAGTGAGTGGCTGGGCACTGGAACAGGCTCCTCAGGGAAGCAGTTGCAGCACCAAGCCTGACAGAATTCAAGCAGCATTTGGACAATACTCTTGGGGACATGGTGTGACTTTTTGTGCTGTTCTGTACAAGGCCAGGAGCTAGACTCAAGGACCCTTGTGGGTCCCTTCCAACTCAGGATATTATATGATTTTATAATAATTCCAGTTACTAGTTCAGGAATTTGTGGTCCTTCCAGGCTGATAAAGCTAAATTTCAGTCAGTCATCAAAATAAAAATAGTGAACAAAGACTGTGTATCTAGTTCTAAATTTCTTTATCTATAGATGGGCAAAACTATGATCCAGCATCAAAGTACTAATGTGTGATGGAACTGGAACCCCACATCTAAGCCTCTCCAGACCTCCAGACATTCTTGTTCTTATGTAGTGTGTGAAGTGACCACAACTTTGGAAGGAAATTCCAAGATCCACTCCTGGGTACAGGTGAGGCTTTCCAGGTGAGGATTGTATGCTTTAATACTGTTTGTCTGCTTTGAAGATCCAAATCCATCATACAGATATTAGGGCTGACTTGTTCACTAAGCACTTTTTTGCCTTCACATGGAAAAATGGATTGGCATAGGTGTTATTCTGCTATGCAGGTTCCACAGAAAAATTCTCACTGTGCAGACACAGTACTGAGTATTGCCACTTTTATTGCTGGTAAGTATCTGCACAAGAGCCTGTTTTGTATGGCATTGTACCACAACTACATTGATTTCACTCTTCATGAAAAGCAGCCAGTAGCAGTCCTGTCCTCAGGTAAGCAGGAGGTCCACAGGGTTCTATTTCTGGTTAAAAATGAAATATTACTTTTCAAGTGATTATTAGTTTTCATCATAATAAAATCCCATCTACAATTCCTTCAAGGAAAAAAAAAATCAACAAGTAAAAATTATTACTATTATCTAAAATCCTTGTGACTGTTCACCAGTTTCTTGCTCATATGAATAGTATACAATGATGTGCTGCAAGCCAACTTTGAACCAGGTAAATTTACAGAAGGAGCCATGAACTTCTTACCACTATGAGCAAGTATGTGGACTGCTATGAAAATTACCATAGAAGGGAGATTTTGCAAGGATTCAAATGTCATGCTTAAGGGAGCATTGAAGCTCCTTGACATAAAAGTACCTCTAGCAGGAAAGAGTTTTCTGTCAGGAATAAAAGAAGATAGTTAAATTAGCAAGTCTTTAACTCTGTCTTTTATCCTCTCAAAATACAAAAAATACAATAAGAAATGAGAGGCATCATATGCTTATCACAAAAATGAAGATGTTGAGATAGACTCCATGCACTGAAAAAGTCCTTGGAAGCCTCTGTGGGTACATGGCCAGCCTCTGGGGTACACACTGAATCTAACATGTACAAATATAGCTGTAAGAGCCACCCCACACCTGGCCCACACACACTCCTACATGGTCCCAGGGTCACTGCTGAATAATAAAGAGCAGAATGATGTATATATGTCTCATCAATAAGTCTGGACTGAATTTTAGCGAAGTCCTGCATTCCTGGGAGGAACTCCAGAACCGTTCTCCTGGATGTATCACACAGATCAGCTGAGATGCCCTGCCACAGTTCCCAGCATGACCAGTATCTATCATATGGTCGTGTGGGCAGAACTGGATCCTACCCACTACTTCCTGCTGAACAGAACTCATTTCCTGGCCTGGCAGTCCAGCCTGGATCTTTGAAGTGCCAGCACAAAAGACATCTTGAGCAGCATCTTGTCACAGGCAACATAATTGTAACTGTATTAAATTCACAGGTTGCACCAGACTGGAAAGAACTGTGGATATGCTGGATAACACGATTATAAATCAAAATTAATTTGAAAAATGTGGCCAATAGAAGACCCCATTAAAAATGACATAGAATATGGAAGAGGAAGGTGGATGAATGCAGAAACACAGGAAAGTATATGAATTGCAGCTTTCCTGGGATGAATTCTGCTAGCAGTTTCAGAAGGTAACAAGTCAACTAGGAGTCAGAAGGATCACACTGAAAAGAAAATAGCGTTTTACAGGGTGGGGTGTGCACTGGAGCACAGCCTGAAAGGCACATGAAGTAACTCTTGGCTGGACTGGAAGTGGATGTTCAGGTAAGATTTACTCAACTGTGCCTCTTCAAGCATCAAAACCCTCCTTCCTCTGCTGTTTGAAAGAGCAACACAGATGCGGAGTAAAACTGGTAAACTGGGATGAATTCTGTGAATAGCAAACAGTAGCAAAAAAGGAACAAAGTGAAGCCAAAAATCGTGCTATGGACTCATTTACCACCAAAATTATTGTGACAGTTGAATCTACCTCTCAAGTTCGCTTTTCCAGTCTGAAAGGAAAAGCAGACAGCCTCCTTTCCTGTTACCAGATGGAAGCAGCAATATACACATATGAATGTTGGCCTGATGTCAGCTTTGCCCTGTGCTGGTTTGAAGAAATTTAGGACTTCTCATTGATTTAAGTGGAGCAGACCCAGAAGAAAACATTACTGCATAAACCCTCTCCAGCATATTTGCAAGATATTGTGCATCGCTACAAAGACCTCTCTTCAATGGGATTATTAATTTCAGTCTTCTCTTATTTAATTAGTTCATATAAACTCTCTAGCAGCATCTCAGTCAGGGCTCCAAAAACCTATGCCAAAGCCTTCAATGGAATCCCTCATTGGCAGACACAGGTCTCAGAAATTTGCTTTCATTTATCTTCCCACACTCACCTCTAGCATTGCTGTGGTTCTTATAATCGCAGAATTTGGCTTATCACACAAAAACAAACACTGTACAAGCCCAAAACTTCTTAATCTTGGTGGTAGACTTTGTGTGCAATTTTCTTGCTTCTTATTTCTTGCATTTTTTTCTCAGCATTTTAATTTACATATGCTTAACCCATCCAAGCTTTGTCATATTAACACAGAAGAAAAATTACATAAGTAAATCTGCCTTTCTTGCATTTTCTGCCAGTTTTGGTCTAATAAATAATATGATGTTATGATAATATTTTAGAATTGGTTATGGCATTATATAGTGATGTCAGCCCCACAGCAAAGGTCATGTGTAAGCTGTAGACTCTACTCACTCATCTGGGCTGGCAGGAAAGGAGCATCTGGGAAGGAGCAAATCACATCTGCCGTTTTCAACCAGCCCACTTCAGCCTAGCAGTAGCCAGCTGAAACTCAAGTTCTGAACTGCTAAGAAATATGTGAAAAACATCATTTGCAGGAGGTTTTAGGTTGACTCATCTGGTCTTGCAGGTACACTGCTTTACTGTTTCCCCACACCAGAATTTTTTTCCCCCCTTATCTTGTGTTTTACGTAGATGTTCATTTTTAACATCTTTTCTATGAAAAGCGCTGTAGTGAAGAGAATGGTGGACAAAAAAATTTCCCTTGGATGGTATGGATGATACAGGTATGGAAGTAATTTTCCTTATTTAGAAATAAATGCTCCATCAAGTGCATTTTGATTGAAAAAAATTGACCACTATCTTAAAAATCATAAATAAATCAGCTAATATACCTGAATGTGAAGAAGACTATGACCAGGATTTTGGAGACTGGTACCTGAAATGGATCCCTCGGCATTAATCACTATTATGTTGGATCCCTTGGGGCCAGCCAGTGTTTAGGATTTAGGTCTCTGAAACTGGCAGATTCAGTGTACATAACAGCTAGGATTTTTTTCTTTTTTCTTTTCTTTTTTTTTTTCCTAATTTTCTAAAAATCAACAGTTTCTCTTCCAAATAGCTGTAGCTCAGATGCTGAAGCTTTGAGTTTTTCTGTAACCCTCAAGGGTCCTGCTTCCATCTGGAAAGTTAGGCTGTCAGTTCAGCAGGCCCAGAAAATTACTTAGAGAGGGCATAAATCAGAGAGAGCTATGCAAAGCTTTCTGATGCTTTGTGTAATATTATAAAGTAATCCAAATATCCTAAAGACGTCAGAGCAATATTTAATAAAACACTGCTGTCTCTCAGGTCCATAGGAAAACAGCTGAGATTCCCTGACTTCAGAAGTCATACTGAAAATTATTCTTACATCAGAATCCTATGAGATGACTTAGAAAAACCCCTAACAACAGCTGTTTTCTATTAAAAGATATTGAATTTTGGAAAAATTTATTGCTTAATTATCTAATATGGAATCCTCCCAATATGGTTATAGTGGGAGTCAGCAGATGGCACTGTTACTCATAGTGATAAAACTTTTTACAGCTGTGCAAAACTTGCTATGCTATTCAGAAGTTCTGCATTGCTGCTCATTTTCTAATAAAATGTCCTTGGCCAAAAACTAGGCACTGGCTCCCCACCTCACCTTATCAAACCAAAGAAAATACTTGAGATGGATCTGGCCTTAGAGAAGTGTTCAGATTCCCAAGAAAGGGGGTTGTTTGCATGGTCTCTGAGTACCTTTGCTGAAAATCAAGGATTAAGTAAGGAGAATAGCAATCCTTGTTAGGACTTTTCTGCTGGGAAATTGATGCTTTCAAGGATGGTGGTGTATAAGCCATATAGAGTCCTTCTTGGAGGCCATGAGCACTAATGGAGAGGGTGAAAGGGGTGCTTATGGTAGAGCTGAGACACTTTCAAGGACAGCAAGAAGGTCTTGGAAATGAGACTCACCAGCAAGAAAACTGTGGAAGCACTTGAAAACCCCAGGTAGAAACACAGGTAGGGAGCATTGCAGGGGCAGCAAGATTGGAAGTGTGCCCAAAGGCAAGGCCAGGGGGCACTCAGTGATGGTTGTTCGTTCTCTGGGAAGACTCAGCACTTCTCAAGAGATTGCTAGTCCAGTCTAAACTATTTACCACACTGATCCTAGGGATGGAAAGAAATAGTGCATAACACCCACTAAGTTTCTCGATAATTGCATCTGTCTTCATTAAGGTTATTTTTTTCTCCTATAAGTCTTGAAAAACCTCTGTGAATAAATTCCACTTACCAATATTTCACTGGTGTTTCTGGCTTCTGTTATTAAAATTGTGACATCAGTCACTTCAATCTGTCTGTTAATGATTAGCAGACACACAGAGACAGACACACAGACACTTTTCATCTCAGAATGACTGTTCCTAAGGTAGAAAGGATTTTACTATTTGACTGGGATGGCATGATGCATAAATCATCAGCAGGGTCTGTACCTAGTGAGGACAAAAGCTGGATTATAGGAATCTCACTGGGATGTTCCAATCTGGCTTCAATTCTTTTTACATGCAAATCCACAGTGATCTCAGAGACCGTTTGAAATTCAGCCACAGCTGAGCCAGGTGCAGGGTGCTCCAGGTGGGGGCAGAAGGAGAGTTAATAGGGCCCCTTCTTCCTCTCCTTTCTCATTTAAAAATATCTGTCTTGCTGTGTTCCCGTTTCTGCCAGTTAATGTCAACATCCCATCTACAAGATACAATACAGAGTCTCTATGCCCTGTGGAAATTTGGAGAATGCATTCTTTCATCAGTCTTCACATAGTGCTTACAACTGGGTAACTTTATAGGCAATTAAGAAACAGAGTATTCTAAAAATAACAGTCTATTTATAGTCTTTTTATAAGCTACTGTGTTGCTACCATAGTGGTCATAGTTTTCTCTAGTTTGCAAGACATGTTATATTTAGTTTTCTCTCTAAAAAAAAAAAATAGTTAATAAGGACTTCTGCAATGGTTGACTGGATTAATGTTATGCTTTAGGCTCTTGGTTTTCTTAGATTCTGTAGCCAAATTGTTTGTCAGTTATAAAATTTACTGAATCGAAAGGACTAAAAATTACTTTTGAAACTGCAGGAGGAGCAGAGGCTATATTCTCAATCTGCTTGCAAAAATCTGTTGCTTGCATGTGTCATCTGTCCTAGGTTTGTCTGCTCTAATCAATGTTTGCACCATCATTGATTAGGGCAGCAGTGGACAATAGGAAAAACTAGTAACATGGACTGAGTTGCAGTACATAAAAGAAAGAAAAACACTAGCGTTTAACAGATTTCTTTTTCTATTCATGGGGTTTTGCATCCAAACTATTTTCTTACGTTAGCTTCTCTGTAAAGTTTCCTTTAACTACTGGCTGAACTAATAAGTGAAAAATCCATCCAGGTGATGAAGGAGTGGGAATTGGATTCTGCAGAGCTCCCTATTTACAGATTACTAAATTATATGAGGAGCACTGCTGAACAACATGCTGAGCATATGTTCAATAAGAGCTTCAAGATTGAAGACCTGCTAAAATCATTTGGAAACAAGTCACTTGCATGGTTTCCTTCATAGGCCTTTAGGCAATTACATATTTAAACTCTCAGTGTCTCTGTCTTCTATTTCAATGAACAAAGGGCCACAAAAGAAATCCTTTTAAAATCTTATTCAGTCAATGTCCAGTTCAGGGTTTGTATTCCTATCAAATTTTGGTAGGTTCAATAATTTTGGGTGAAAGCAATGCAGTCCTCTGGTGCATAAAAGAGGCTGGAGGAGTAGGGGGAGAACAGAAATATTTTTAGTGAAGTGTTGTTATAGAAAATTATTCTTGTGTAATCATTCAGATGAAAATTGCAAGGTAGTAATGCTTAAACTTATCAGTTTATCTTTTGGAACCAGTTTTAAAAAAAAAAAAAAAAAGCCATTACCTTAATATCTAGCAGCCATTTGATATCATGTGGAGTATTACGAATTTGGAGACCACTTTTCTTGTTATATTTGTTTCTTGGACTTTATTGTTTGGACTTTTTAAGAGTTTCATTGATCTGACCCAGCTCAGCTAGTTACTTGGCCTTTTACTGCAGCTGCCTGTTTACAAGACGCTGTCTCAGGGAGTATCTGCTTTCAGGACAAGAGGAATGGCTGCATTACTTCAATGAAAAAGTACTCATTTCTGGATTGTTTGCTGGGCAATAGGGAGTTGGGACAAATTATTAGCAAAGCTTTGTCTGGGTGTGTATCAGATTATTTCTGGGTTAATGTGAATTGTTCATGGCCAAAGCCAACTTGCAATTTAAAGATGAGTTCTTGAACCATCTTGCCTTCTCTCTCCCCACATTTAAAGAGGGAATTATAGAATTGTTTGGGTTGGAAAAAGCCTCTAAGTCCAATCATCAACTCATCATCGCCAAGACTACCACTAGGCCATATTCCTAAGCACCACATCCTTTAAACACCTCCAGGGATGTTCACTCAACTGCTACTCTGGGAAGCCTGTTCCAATGCTTTACAACCATTTTGGTGAGGAATTTTTTCATAATATCCATCTAAACTCCCCCTGGTGCAACTTGAGGCAATTTACTCTTGTCCTACTGCTTGTTAGCTGGGAGAAGAGACATAATATATATAAAAATGATTATTTAAGACCTCAAGACAAAGCTTTGTGATGCAAGAAGATACAGATGTGAACCTAGTCCTTCAGCTGCAAGGGTTACCTCTGCACTGAGCAATAGCTCTTGCCTGAGCAGTCTAAGTTAGGAGGTTGAACAGTGCTGGTAATTTGGAACTTGGTTTTACTGTTCTCCACCAATGTCCCTGGACAGCACACTGCAGCTAGCAGGAGTGGAAGTGTCACAAATTGCCAGGATGGCTGTTGTCTCCTAGCCAGGGAGTAGTTTCTGGCAAGGCTTTGGGACTCCACAGAAATGAAGGATGCAGCTCCGTATGTGAAGTGTGGAGACCTAGGTCTAGGATATGTAAAAGCTGGGGCAAAGTGAGCCCTGTATGGTTCTCCAGAGAGACTATTTTCATCAAAGATGTGCTGATGGAGACATCTGTTTAAGTACTGGTAGCCTTTTTTACAGACATGAGATTTGTCTCCTGTCAACACCTCTGATTGGGATTTCAAAGATGTCATTATTTGGAACCAAGCAAAGCAGAGGGCTAGCTCATCCAAGGAGATGGCTCAGGAACAGCCTTTCTAAATACTTAATCAGAAAGGTCTCTTGCAGAGGTATTCTGTAAATTTAGAATAAAGGCACAGGGCTTCACTTCCGTTTTTGTTGTTTTGTGATACAGCCCCTTCCCTTCCCAGGGGAGATTTGTTCACAGCCATTCTGTTTGGGACAGCCTTGTATTATCAGAGTCTTGAAAACCTCAGCCTAAAGGGAGATGGTCCTAAATCACTTATTTTCCACTGAAATATTTAAGGATTATTTTAAAGAAGAGCCTTAGCTTATAGTGTGTTTTATAGGAGAAGCAAGCAGGAGAGCTGTCCCAGGCCGTATTTTGCTGCAGTGCTTGCTTGGTTAGTCTGTCTGTGTAATTTCAGAACTGCTGATTCATTTCCAGGCTTTGAAATTAGTGACCCCAAACATGGCCCTTTTCTAACCTGAGGAACATTTTTTTAATGGAATGTAGACAAATGACATGTTAATGTAAATCATCATACTTAAACTAGAGTTAATCTGATTTGCTTCATGGAAGGCAAACAAGCAAATTCCTTCAAGGCTGTTCCTCCAATTCAGTCAGAGCCTCTTTCTGGAGCTGCCAAAATGTGAGCGGTGGTCAGAAAATAATTGTGCTTCAGCACTGGGGAATGTAACAGCTTACAAGAGCAAAGCCTGGCCTACCCCTCCACAGTCTAAACCAGTGCATAAGGGCAGTGCCAGAGTGCTTGCCAGAACTCTCTCCCTCTCCATTAATGCTTTTGAGATGGGGCATGTGTAGAACTCAGCGAGGCAGAAATATTGCCACTTCTTCCTCTCAACACTTTTTCCCTCTGGGGCAGCTTGTTAATGTGGGGGTAGGGAGGGAGGGTGAGAGCAGGGAGGGTGTGGGGGGCTGGAAGTCAAGCCTGTGAGTCATACAGGGGAAGTTCATTACAGGCCACACAGCTGTATACCCGGACAGAAAAGGGCTGGTTGCTTGCTGATGAGAGTCTCTCATCGCTGGGGTTAACACACACAGTAACATGGGATTCTGTAGCTGCACAAGAGATCACGGTACAGAAGCTGTGTTTCTGAAATCAGATTAAAAACAGGTGTGGGGTGCAGTAAAAGCATGGGATTGGTAAATTGCCTTAGAGACATGGATATCTGAGCTAGTGCATGTGCACATGCGTGTGGGTTGCTTGCATTCGGAAAGGTTCAGCTAAGAGTAAAGAAAATCCTTAGATGTGTCCCTTTGGTTTTGTTTGAATTTCACTGCACTCCAGAACATTGCATAGGGACTCAGCTGCTTCCCTCAGGGATGTGAAGGGCACAGAGTTTACAACTCTGCCTTTAGATGTTTCCAAATACAGAGATCTTGCAGAGTCATTTCTTGGCTTCCTACAGGTGAGCTTCTGGATGGATGCACCAAATTGCTTGGTCTAAACACAGCTAAGTATCTGATTAAAAACTAGATTTTGGAGAAGAGAAAAAACTCCCAAGTAATTAACATCTAGTAGAGTGCTCTTCTTCCAGTTGCCAGGTGTATATATTAGCTACCAGTGAAGCAAATACTTGCAGTTAATTGTGATAAATCTCTCTTTGGAAAATAATCAATTAAAGTAATTTAAATTTAAGCAAACTAAGATTGGACCTTGGCTCCAGATATCAAATCCCTTTTCCCTATACTTTTAGGTTGTTGTAATTTAATCCTCCAGGTTGTATGTGATTTACCAGGCAAGAACACCTCTACCTTTTATTGATATCTGAGCTGTTAATGTAGAGTACAGTTCATACTCTTCTGAAAACAAAATGTATGCCGTATATTCATTTCTGAACAGAGAAATACCTTATTCACTCTTCCATAAGCATCCATGTTTAAAAGGATGGAAAAATAGGAAAAGTAGAGAGGATAAAACTTTGAGGTTACTGTTTAGGAGCGAGTATTCCTGCCAGATGACTCAGAATTCAAGCTGCTGCTCACTTTGCAATGCCAAGTGAAAGTCAAGTCAAGCCTCACTGATGTGAAAGAGTAGACTGGACTGGACTGAACTGAAATATATTGATAAAAAACTGAGGTGGGCTTGTTTAGCTGTGCACCACTATCCCATAATCTTTCTGGGCTTTCCTCCAAGAGATGCATACTGAAAAACAAAGATGGAGCAAGAAAAAAGGCATACAGGGTCACTGCCTACAATTTTTAATAATGAAAAATAGTTTGAATGGTCTACTATCCATCTTCCATAGCCTGCAGTTAACTTAGATAGAGCATTAAGTATTTATCTGTGAACTTAAGAGTTTTGCCTGGACAGCATGATGATGCCCTGAAAGGAAACAGTTCTTCTGACATTACTTCACATGAAATTCTTGTGAGTCAGCTAGGGAAATGTGGTCTTTAAGAAACTAGGATAGATAAAAAATTTATTATATCCAGGTAAGTTGCTCTCTGGATGTGGTTTTTAATGTTACCGCTTCAAAATTGAAGGGGATACAAGTTGGATTATTTGTATGAAAATATTTTTTCTTGTTTTGTTGGTTTGGTTTGCTTTTTACATAGCACAAAGGAATAATGTGATCTCAACACTTCAAAAATAGAGCAAAAACCTCTGAGTTCATGAAGCATTTTTCTCAGTGAGCTGTAATTGCAGCAACAGAGGTAGAGATTGGGTGCTAGGAAAAAAAAACCCTAACTCAAACAAAGCAACATCCTAAAAGTAAAGGTAATGAGATCTATTCTTAGACCTCAGAAGCTGAGGAGGTCTTTAAGAATAGATTGGACAAACATTAATCAGAAATGACAAGACTGAAGCTGAACCTGGGCATACACTCTGCCACTTCATAGAGGTCCTCCTAACCATCCCTTCTATTGTGCTATAAGTCATGATAAAGCTTACTTTTGAAAAGTGCCAACACATATTGCCTCCATGGAAAGGTTAACTTCTAAATGGCTGAACCAGAAGTGAGGTCTTTTTCTCCTAAGAAATTGAAAAATACTAAATTGATAATGATGTACTGAGTCATTCTTTCCACTGCACCATCAAATTACATGCTTGCATCTGTCAGCCATATGCCATTCCAGTCTTTCCTGTCTTGATTTCATTAATAGCACTGGGCCAAACCAGGCAGAATTCCTGTTTGTGTAGGCAGGTGCCCTCTCTCATTAGTATCTTCTTGCTTTCTGTTTTAGTGAGTATTGCCCCAATAATATGACATTTCAAAATCACATACCTCATTAATAGATGTACCTTAGAGTTTGTTTCTAGATGGCAGAAATAAAAATGCCCTCTTTATTTTCAGTTCCCTGCTTCTTGCCCCTTACATGTACCACATTTTTGCCATGATCCTCCAGAGTTGCTCGTTCTGTACCTCATCCCGTACAGTAGGACTGCTAATCTCAGCTTTGTAATACTGACAATGATTTTGCCAGACATGAATATGAATTGTATGCTTTGTCTGGCAATAATTATGCTACTGAATTTATGCTACTGATCCTCTACTGAATGATGGATTGACCTCCCTACTCTGAGCTGTTCCCTTAGGAAGAGCTGTGGAACACATGCAGGAGGCTGTTTTTGTAAGGCTGGATGACAGTTCAGAGATATGGGATGTAATTGTTCTCTAGCAAAAAAAAAATCTCAGTAGGACAGATATGCTAACAGACCTTTGCTGCTTTAATTAAAAGGCACCTAAATGTCTGCTGCAGTGCCCAGAAAGTTTTTTGGAAGACAAATCCCAGGCTCTCTAATACAGATAACCAACGGATATAATTGCAGATATGGGACTGGGAGTAGTTTTGTTTGAATCAGTGAATGTCATTCTCAATTTTATCACCTTGCTAAGAAGGCGTTACAATGGGGTTAATTCTTAAATTTCCTCCTAAATGTTTCTCAAGTTTTTCTCTGTGTCGTAATTTTCATCTGGAAACCCTCAGAGTGCCTTGTGAAAACCCCTTGTGATTCAGGTGGGTAGTCAGTAATTGCCCCACTGGTGCTGTGAGCTGTGGGGGGTGGACCAGCCACCAGTGGGTTTCTGGTTCTTAAATACTTGGGAAGTGCTGGGAAGAAGTAAGAAGGACAAAAATCTTGACATGTACAAGAAGAAAAGTGGTGCACTGCTGCAAAAATTATGATGCAATGAGGAAGCTCGTTGTATTTATACTATTGTTCAGAAGTCTAAGTCATGCTACCCTAAGACACTTCCTCCACAGGTGAAAACAAGGGGTTTGGATCTACTGAATGTCATTCATCTCAGAGGACTCCAAGTTAGTGGGCTTTTTCCTGTTTATGTTTAAATTGTTTTGTTTACTGAAGGGGCTACTTTTTCCAAAATTATGGTTTCACTGACCTGTCTTAATATTCAACATAGTTCTGTGGTTTTATAGTCTCTTCACATTAACTTTACAGTAAAGTTAATATGATAGAATGACGTTGTGCCAGAATCTCTCAACAGCTTTTTATTTAAAAAAAATTATTCAAACCACAAAACAAACCATATTGCTCTCAAAAGAAAGAGGACATTCAATCATTTCAAGACTCATTCAACTGATATGGAGGTGAGTTTTTTTGCTTTAGGAGTATATTTTGAAAAGACCCTGTTACCACTTGAAGCAATTTTTATGTCCTTTTTTCAGTACTCAGTTTCACCTCTGACAGTGCTTTTTCCTGGCTTCTCTCTTTGGCTGAGAGATTTACAGTTCTTTCCCGTGACAGAGTAGATATTTGGCTCTCCTATCTAAGTCTTTATTTACATACTGACTACTTCTGATTTGGGAGTCTTTAGGCTCTTTGAAAGGAAATGTTATTATTTTTTTCCATTTATATCTTAATTTTATTTTTATCTCAGGTTTTATTCATCTTTATCCATGGGTGTTTTGCCAGGAAGAAAATGTTGACTTTAAATTTCCGTTTGTTGCAGGAATGCACTTTAAAAATCCCCTTAACAACAAATGTCAGTTCCTTTGAAATTGTATTTCCCAGCTGTTGTTTAATTTGCAAAAGAAGTAAAACCTCCAGAGGTACATAAAAAGGTTCTTATTCTTTCAGCAGAGCTAACAGATTTTGAAATCTGACAAAATGTGGTCAATTCTATTTGAATCAGTTCCATTTCAGCGTTTCTACTTAATATAACCAAACTGACAGAAAAATTATTTGACACTTGAGATGATTGATACAATCTTTTTTTCTTTTTTCCCCCACCAAAAAACAAGCATCTACAAAAAGGTCTCCTTTCTATTTGAGAATAGAAGATGCAGATTAGGGTGTAAAGACTTCCCTGAGATTGGCCAGGCTGTCTCTGGAGTGGGGAGACATTGACTGAAGTGTATCCTTCAGGTCTGAAGCAGGAGAGAAAAAATGATTAAACAACATAATCTAGGGTCAATGCTTATATATGTGCAAAGCAGCACCTCTGGCAGAGAAACTATTTCCTTGGATTCCCTGCTCACAAGATTAGGAAGAGGCTTTGTGGGGCTATCTTGGTATCTTGATATTAGTCCCTGGAGTCTGTTTTAGGTATGGACCCCCAGCCTTTGGCAGCTTTTGGTGCTCTTCTGTACCATAGGGAGGATTGCTCAGAGCAGATTGCTCATGGTGTTGGAACAAGCTGGAGTGAGGTCTTGCCTATGGGTGGGTTTATATGATTTGTATATATTGACATAAGTTGGAATAAGATAAACCACTTTTACTTGGGCTAGTGTCACTTGTACAAGTACCTATAGTGCTACCATTTAGGAATGAGCCAGTAATTCTTACTATTTCTGAGCTACCTCAAAAAGTGTGGATTTTCTGTGACTTAGCTAGAATATTTGTATTCAAGTGCTGTGTAAAAGGGCTTTTCATCACGAACAAGTAAATGCCAGACTAAATCATGTAAGAATTACAGAAAGTTCAACACTCATAATGGCCTCATATGCTCGTAAACTGAGTTATGTTAATTGGATGGAGTTACCTAAGAGGAGAGAACAGGAGAGATGGAAAGAATCTCAGCTGAGCTAGTATTGAGTCAATGCCCAAGTGGCTTGAATAGGCACCAAGATAATGGTGTTGGAAACAAGGGAAAGATTTCTAGCATCCGCTAATGAGATAAGAAAAAAATGTTGCATCTTCACACAGAGTATAAGGTGGTTATTTTTTTTTAAGGAGAAATAAACTTTTATTGGGATGGTTTTTGTCTCAGTTTGTATCTGGAGACCATATGTACTTCTTTCCTTCAGCTGTTTAGTGGGGTTTTTTATGTTTAGTGTTGAGTTGGTGGTGTGCAATGTTTTTCTTAAAGTTACTTGATTAGCTTGGATTGAACTCATCTTGCTGCCCTTTCTTCTATTTATGGAAGTATCTATGTTATTGTTTCATTGCAAAGTAGCCAACAGAAATATTAATAGCATAAAGACTTCTGTCTCCCTCACAGTGTGGATTTCAGCTGGGTCAAACCTGTCACCAAAACCACTGGAGAATGTACATCAGAGAAACACACCTTCACTCACCCCCAGCTTATTGGACTTGAAGGAGTCACATACTCCATGAATGGGATTTCTAGGGGATTGTAGGGGGTGGCAGGGATACTAGACAGCTCCTTTGAATCATTAGATCCTGTAATGCTCAGCTCTAATGAGAGGAAGTGTACTTCAGAGTGCTGAGACTGGTGATCTCTTGTCTTTTTACTACATACCAGTGACTTACTGTTCACAGCTGTCACCTGAAGAGGGTGAGAGCCAGGCATTCAGCCCTTCCCTGACCACACAAGCTTTGGACACACAGCATGTGTGTTGTGCAGCACTTAGTCTCACATAGAACTTCTTCCCCTTTGTAAGTTACAGACAAGGGCAAGACAAAAATACACTCATTTGGATAGGGGAGTAGGCTGCATACATCTATATAGGTTACTGTCAAGTTTTATACATGCTACCTCAAGTGCAAGGGGCAGTAGGAAATTGAAAACTTATTTAATTGAATAGATAGCCTAGAAACATGGCTTCCTAGTACTTCATGTCCATAAAGACTGGAATTTTCCTGAAACTGTCCATGTTTTCTAGCATTTGCATAGGTAACACTAATGAAAAAAATTGGTCTTGTTTCATATACCTGTAGCTTCTTCTCCCCTGGGGAGGCTGCAGATGATGAAGTAACATGGAAAAGAGAAGGCTTTTAAGATGAGCATTACATGTGGGAAGGGCTTCTGCCCTTAAACCAGTTGAAGAGAAAGACCAAAGTGTTTGAGCAACAGGGCTTTCCAGGATAAGGCAGGAAGCTAAGAGAAAAATCTGTGGGACGGAAATTGCAACAGTATAATGAAATTAGAGTACAGATTCATGGCATGAAAGAATATTAACCATCTCCTTCTCACATCCATTTCTTTCTCCTTCTCACATCCATTTCTTTCTTCCTCCCTCCACTCACTTTTCTTTGGTGGAAAAATCCTGTCGTCTTTGATATCATACTAGCGTGTCTGTGTGCAAACTGGCTTGGCAAGGGTCCCTGGAACATCTTTGGTTTAGAATTGTGCTCTGTGAGGTTTTGTATGCTGCTATTTGGTAGGACAGGGTTACAACAGTACAGACCATCACATCCCCATTCCCAGGAACAGTCTCAAGAATTATCTAATTAACAAGGACAGAGAGCCACTGGTATTTACTTTCCAAGATTCTTTGCTGGGTGTTCCTGGGGAGCTGCAGTGAAATGACAGAAGCTCTACTAATATTTAGCAACTGAAAATCTGATTGTCAATTGCCAAGAGGAAACTGCAGTGAAAGAATTACAAGAGATTCATCTTCTTTTAAAATCTCTTCATCTGTTACATGCCTGGTTTTGTAGAGATGGCATTCAAATTCATGATACTTCCTCCTTGAAAATCTGTTGGCTGTGGTAAACAGTATTTACTCTTAAATCCAGATAAGCTGCTATTCTAGATCTGTAGTTCAGATGTATCTGAATTAATCTGGAAGTGAGGTGCCATGCATCTTAATATGACAATAGAAGAAAGTCTAGAAGTCAGACTAGGGGATTGTCTTACTATCCTAGCTGCTATAGTGGCCACAAATGGAGGCATGTGGGAAAGTGAAAAAAGTAGGAACACAGGTAATCCTGAATATTCTCCCAAGGAAAGCTATAATTGTTTTAAGGAATGATGTAAAATGAACCTTTATCCCTTTGTTTGCTTGCAACCTGGCTCCAAATTGTTTTCTTTAATGTTTCCTTTATTTTGTTGGCAGTGAGGGTAAACTAGTGATGCCTTTTTAACCACTTCATGGACATCGTGATTTTATACACCTCTACCATAACCTGCTTTTGTCATCTCTTTTTGTGACTGAGATGTTCAATCTTCATGTTTGTGATCTTTGTGGCTTTCCACCTCTGAATCTGTTCCAGACTCCCACAAGAGATGCAAAGATGGCACTCATGATCTTGCAATGCTCACGAGCTAAATGAGCAATGGCATCATGTAGGTTATCTTTTTTCCTTTGTTTATCACCCAGTAGTGCCTAAACTTTAAGTTTTTAAGCAGTGCAAAGAATTGAGGTACTGTGTTCATGGAGCTTCCTATTATGTTTATACTGATATATCCTATGTTTCTATTTCTGTCATTGTCTCAAGATACCACTTGTGAGTGGTAATGGTCAGCAACATGGTAAGGAGCATCATTTATATGTGAAGCTGAAACTGTGCTTTGTCTTCTGTGCATCCTTTGTGATCACCTACACTGAATTTCCTCTTCTCCTTTATTGTCCACTCAGCTCTTTGGCCGTGTTATTTTTCTGTTGGCCCTCATTCTTAATAACTTAATATTAACAAAAGTTGATAACATTCTCACTCCATTTTTCACCCTCTCTCAGGTACTTCATCAGAGAAGAAGAATAATAATGAGAATTAACACAAGTTCAGATAGAACCATTAGTCAGTAAGAAATGACCGTTTACTTCCAACTTCAGTTTCTACTTCCAACTGACTATCTGTCTATATAAGCAGATTCCTCCTTTATCGTATACTTGCTTGTTTTTACCACTGGAGTTAGATATCCTTTTGGAAATCAAAGTAGTTATTTTTGGCTTTGTGAGACTTATCTACAGAGTTTCTTACCCCTTCAAAATAGTTTTGCAAGGTATAATTTTTCTTCAAAGCCCTATTGACTCCCGAAGTTGATCATTCAGATATCTATTATTTCTGCAGGTTTGTTTTTTTTTATTTGAAGTTGCCATTTACTTGCTCACTACAGGTCAAGAAGCCTGAAGTTCTCTTGAAACTGTTTGTTAAAATATGACATCATATTTTTTGTGGTCCTTGGATACTGATGCAATGAGAAGCTGCACAATATCCTTGGTAATTCAGTTATTTCATCCTTGAGTTCCTTTAAAGCTCCTGGGTGAATACCATCTGGACTTGGCAATTTGTTAAGTTCATTTTGTGAATTTGTTTCATAACTTATTCTACAGTTACTTCAATTTCAGACAGCTCCTCTGAGTCACTCATTTAAAAAAAAAAAACAAACTCCCTCAAAAGACCCCCACTATTTTTTTTTTTTCTTCTGGGAACATGGGAATCTTCCCAGCTTCTCCCAGAGTGAAAAGCTGTCCAACAAATGACATTCTCTCTTCGTACATTTCTGCTCTTATATTATTATCAATTGACTTTGCAATCAATCTATATCTCTGGGGATGTTTTGCTTTTATCAATTGTGCTCTGAAACATTTATGTTTGATTCACTGTGTGTTTAGTTTTCAGTCTGTAGGAGTGATATTTTTTATTCTGTTCGTTTGGACACACATCTTTCACTTTCTAAGGGTGCCTCTGTTGAAGTATCGGGTAGCAATATTGAACTCTTTTTGCTCCCTTTCTCAAGGATTTATCAGAAGATGATGTTTATTGCCCATATGCATTCAATATTGTGGCTTTACACAGCTTTGAGTATGTGGATGTGATTCTGTCTTTACCAAGTTTTTCTTTAATTTCACCAAGAGATCTGGCTTTCTGCGAGTAATTTTTCTGCTGTGAGGAAGAAAAGTGTTTTCATTTTTTCAGCTCCGAGCGATTGGGTCAGGGATTCCTTGTCTATATACCTGGAAGCTTATTCTAGATATCAGCTACAGCTATGCACACACTTAGATTTTCCATGTGCTCACTGGACATTGTAAAAAAAAAAGCAACAGGAAAAAACCAACAAACCCACATATATACATATCCATATATGTATGCACTTGTATTTTATGTATATATGAAATATACGTACACAAGAATGAAAGAGAAGTTGTGTTGTGTTCTAAATCCCTAGCAGCATATGGGATGAACTGGCTAATTCTGGATCATTTTTATGACTTCATGTAGTAGAGTTCCCAATGTGCTTGTTCCATAACCTTTAGATTTCTTTCAGAAAATCTCTCACTGAGTTGCAGTGACTGTAGTGAACAGGTCAGATAGCTCATAGTTGCTAAGCACCAAGCAGACCTTTAGTGGAAGGGAAAAGATAAATGTGCAAATTTAAAAATGCACAAGAAATTTTATTGATCCCTAACTACTGCATGATCTGCTTTGAAATGATTTGATTTTGTCACTCTAAAGCAGGCAATTAGGAAGAGTAGACATCTAGTCTGTGCTTTGCTTCCTTTGGTTGCATATGGCATGTCTTGGAGCATATCTTTACAGCGATCTTAACATAAAGCTAAGGTGACTCAGAGAGGCTTCCTCCTTATAAATTAACACTTTTATCAGTTACTAAGAAACACAAGCAATATTATCTGCTGGTAGCAGCTCTCTGCAGGTGGGCATCCTGAAATATTGACATCATTTGAACCATAAGGGTTCTGTGCAATTACATTTTTAAGGCAAATTAAAACACTTGCAGAGTGGCATATTAGTTTTAAATGTTATTAATAAAAGCAATTAAAATCCTCTCATTGTATGTCTACCTTTCTGGTGCCATGAATCCAATTTATTTGCGGGCACATCCTTGTGTACTATACATTTATCCTTGTCTTCCTGGGAAAGATGAGAAAAATGCCTAGTAATGAGATGGATAAAGGAAGATATGCTGCTGCCTTCCTAGTGATGACAGGTTTTACATCTAATGCTTTTATCCTACTGGCCCACTGCAGTAAGCTTTGAGGCCTGTCTGTGCACTAAGAGTGGTCAGAATACATCACAAAACAAATCAAAAAAGGTTCATTTACCAAAACCCACTTTTTTCTTCTTTTTTTTCCTTTTTTTTTTTTTAAAATTCAGATTCTGTTGAAAGGCTTAATCTGAGGAAGGTCAAAAGACAATCTGGTTGTGATAAGGTTGAGGCATTTTAGCTCAATTTTATCTAGCAATCTCGTCTCTTACACTCAATGTTAAAAGTTCTATTTTAGCGTTTGATCCAGCTTTTAATGCCGTGTTGTGCCGTGACCAGAATAGTAGGCAGGGTGTCACGCAGAGGACACCCGCTGCGGGCACCCCTCTGAGAGCAGTGCCAAACCAAAGCAAATATGCCTGAGTCCCTCCAGCTACTGCTGTCATCTGAGAAGAAGGAATATGATTGTTCCCTGTAAATATGTCTTGACACAATATGACCAGCACTTCCATGTGCATACACTGTATTATATAATACAGTGTGTAGACATTCATGGGAGACTTTGCAAACATTGTTATATTTTCTTTTCCTTGATCAGATCAGATGCTGATTTACAAGGACTTTCTGATGCCTCTCAGTAGTGGTAGAATAATAATGTTTTTTGGAAGGTTCTAATTTTAATACCAGCATAAATGCTACTGCAAGTAATAGTTTATTTTTCAGTGAGGTTATTTAATTTTGTGTTGCACGCCTTAATGACTTGCAGCTGTTGATAGACCAGTGAGAAACTGCGATAGCATTTTCAGCCTCTCAAGTAAGACTTTTAGTGAGGTTAAATTTCCCTGCTCATTTATAAGAAGCACTACATATGGTGAAATAGGATTTATTTTGCCTGAACCTTGTTCTCTGAAATAAGTCTAGGCAAGTTGGCTTGGACATATGTAGCTGATGCAGAGAGGAAAGTTCTTTCAACTCGTGAGTCCTCCCATGCACTGAGCCTGCCTCCTTTGGATGTGATAGATTGTCCTGTGGAGCAGGCCTTGTTTTTTCATTGGCTACATATTCAGCTCATAAATGGCTTTATGATGGGTGCATGAAGTCAGAAGTGTAGTTGAAGGTAGTGTACAGGTAGGTCAAAAGACCTCTACTTCTTTCATTTGCTAGCCAAGCGATACTATTTGCTCATATGTGGGGTAATGGCTGTACCATCTTTTTACCTTTGATCTGTGCAAAAACAGTGTTTCCCACTGCTCTCAATGTATAGTCCACAATAGACTTCCTTATAAACTGCATCTTGTTGTGTCAATCTTATCAACTGGCAAGCAGTTACTATTTTCTGAATATAAGATGTATATAACCTCTTATATTAAACATTAACTCATGTTAATATGCCTGATTTCTTTACACGTCTGAGCTTTCCTGATGCATGACTACCATTTTTCTCTTTCTAAAATGCTAAACTGCTTCTGAAAAAAGGTTCTTCTCCCCAAATGAATGGTATTTAAGGCAATAACTTACAGTTTGTGTATTTATTTACTTGGATTAGTAAGAAAAACTTTTCTCCCTTAAAAAGGAAGGGATTGGAAGTGTTCAGAGACAAATGGAAAATATGGGAGACACTCCAAACCTTGTATAAACTGAAGCAATCTCTCAAAATGTGAGGGCTGCTTCTTGTGAAAAGAGGTCAAAGACACCTTTGGAGACACTCTGGAGATAAAAACTAAAGGTGTCTCAGGGAGTCACAATCCCACCTTGTCTGCCATAGAAATTTCCCATAAGAACACATTCTGGTATTGAATGACAGTGGAATGTTAGCACTTGATAGTTTGCTTTAACAATTGTATTTTTGTCTCCTCTCCCTATAGTTCTCAAGTTATTTAATGGTTAAATCATTGCTTTATGGCTGTTGTTAAATTACAGCAAATAAGCTTTGAGGTTAAAAGGGAAAGAGGCAGAATATATCTAACATTTTTTGTCACTTATACCTGTTTATGCAGAAATGTGAAAATATTTTCAGCCTCTTCCCAGCAGGGATTTCAGTACTCAAAGTGATTCCTGCTTCCCTCTTGATTTGGCACTAATATGTCCTTTAGGAAGGCCTGTGAACATCTCAAAGATGAAGGAAGTATTCTCCAGCACCTGCCAGCTTTGGAGTTTATTGCTTGCTGGGGTTTGAAGAGGTAACAGAAGAAAGTAATCATTAGCAGAAAATGCTTGCTACTTTGAGTTTGTTGTTTGTTTCCCTCTCCTGCATTTTAATCATCCCAACTATGGAACAAATGATCATTTCCAAGTAGTTCTTTTGGTTTAGGGCTGAAATGTCTGAGTGCACTGGCACTGAGGTTAAAAACATTGCCACCAAAACCCAGGATATAGTCTGCTTTTGTACAAAGCCATCTCAGAAATTAGGTAAATTAAATGGTGAAAAACCTCAAAAGCAGAAAGCTCAGTGTAAAATGGTGTGAGTTAAATTACTGTTCAGCAGATTATATGATTTTGTACACAAGTACAGTCTGCAAGGCATGTCTAGCTAGCAGGATGATTCTTTTTTTAACCAAGTCACTCTTAATTACAAAGAAAATATTGCTGACAAATTATTAATATAGAGTTTCTGAAAGAGGCATTTTCAGATGCAAGTGGTAATTATAAAACATAATTATACTTAATGTAAGTTACATGTAAATTAAGTAGTATTTCAGTTGCAGCTCAAGTTGCTCTTTCAAGGTTATTAGTAAGTGTGAAGAATGAAGCAGACCTGAAAAGAGAATATATGAACCAACAATAAAATTCTGCATTATATTTCAAAATTTCAATTTTAGCTAAATAATTCATGTCAACACTGTTGAAAAGACAGAAGAGGTTTTTTAATAAAGATCTTTAATTTTCCATAAACTTTTTGATATATTAGATAGGAATAAAATCTGGCCCATCTAGAAACTTATCACAAGTTATTTGGAGGGGCTTGCTTGAAAAGGGTGAGCAAGATTTGGTGGTCTGAGTCAAGATACAGTATAAAGCTAATTAACTTCACAGAACACCCAGCCACAAAATAACTTTGACATCAGCATCTAAAATCACATTGTATTTAATAAGCACAGTGGAAATATGCAATCTCAGGGAAATTAAGAGGCAGGGAAGCAATACACTTTTAGAGCTTTGGGCTCCTTCTTGATCGCTCTAATGAAACAAGAAGCAGCCAGTTGTCTGGAGTGAGTCTAATGGGAACATTTCCAGTTTAAGGGTAGAACAAACATATCCCCATCAGCCAGGTACTTTTTTGTTTCCCCCAGATGTCTTTTAAATGAGTAACTGAAACAGCCTCCTTCCTTCTTCTGCCTACAGTTGCCTACTGAAACAGCCTGGAACACAAGTGTGTTTCCCATGTTTGCCTCCACGAGGGGATTGCTTGCCACAGACTTAATGTATTACACTGCTGCACTGAAAGCTGGGCTGATCACTCCAGTGATACATTGTTGGCCCTGTGATGCATGGCGGTGCAACCGTACCTCTAGTCAAACTGCCTCCAGCCTGTAAAAGCAGCTCCAAAGCCATTCATTCTGAGGCAATGTGGAATTGTACAAAGAATCTGATTGCTACCAGGCTCTTTGCTTACAAGGAAATTTTTTTCTTGGAAAACAAAATCATAAACCAATAAGGGTTGGAAAAGACCTCCAAGATCACCTAGTCTAGTCCTTAACTCAGCGTTGTCAAGTCCATCACTAAGCCATGTCCACATCTTCTACCCTTGTACACTGATTTTGTCTTATATTTTATGGTTTCTGTTTAAATTTGAAAAAAAAAAGTGTGAGACAGAAGAATTACAATCTGTTGAAAGAGTTACTATCCATTTTCTAGGTAATATATTCAGTTACTACCAAGGGACTTATCTATGAACTGGTAACCAAAATTTGAATATGGTAGGGTAAAAGAAGGTGGTGGAATCTTGTTTTTAAAAATAACTGCTTTATGTTTTAACTACCCCAAAAAGAGGTTGGATATTACTACTGTGTTACAACAGCAATATCAATGCTGAGGATTCCTGCAAGAAAAGTCCTGTTAGTTGCTGTGCATGTTATACAGTTCTCCTTGTGTGTTAAAACTTCCATAAAGCACAGATTACTTCCAGTTAAACTGAGGAGTTGTATAGCCCTCCCACTCACCCAAGAGTGTGGAGGAGAAGAAATTACTGTTTTCACATTCCACTTAGAAGTTTGAACTAATGTATGTTAATGCTAAAGAATCTGGCTACTATGCATTGCAAATTTGATTCCTATAGACAGCTTAACAAAGGAATATCCTAAAATGAGACCAACATACAATCATTAACAAATACTGAGGTGGATAGGAAGAGGCAGGCAACTGAGAACACAGCAAGTTGCTAATGGTATCCTTCAAATGAGTTATTTACATGCCAACCCTGTAGTTATAATCTCACTCATACAGTATAGGTCTCTGAGGGGAAAGAACAGAAATAAATTATGTTTTGCATCACTTGGCATCTCAGTATAATCAAAGCCCCAGATCCAGGTGAGTATTGAATTGTAAAGTATTCTTATCCTTTCCTAAAAACATCCATTCACATGTATCATCTTTGCAGTCCTTGTTCTGCTGCTAAGCTGCAGGGAAAATCAAAAGCTCAGTTCAAACCAGATGTGATCATAAATGGCAGTGATACCAGGATTTTTGTGAAACTTTCAACAATAGGATTAGAAGAAAAGTCTGAATTTGATAAGTGTTGCTGAGAGGCAAACTACTTGAGTTCCAAATGAGAGGCAGGGGTCAAATTTTCAGTCATGATGCATGTAGACTGGAAAGTAGATGATAATCTGCGATTTTCAGATATTTCTGAGAAGCCTGGCTTCCTAAAACTAATTTTTATGCATGTTGACTGCGGTGTTTTGTTCTGAGTGTGTGCTGATGATAATTTATATGTCTGTATATTAGATCACTACAACTTTTCTGAGTTGTAGGTGTAAAGGAGCTCTTTCAGTATCTGTGAGAGACTGATTAATGAAAATGATTATTGGCTCAAAACAACTGTGTGTGAGGGGGAGTGGGCCAGAGCTTCTGTGAAAGCAGGATGATTATGCTTCCTCCCCACCCCACTGTTGATTCTATTCCAGCCCAGAATATCTGTCAGTCACTGGCACAGGGACAGCAATGCCCCACAGCCCACTCTGGAACCTCAGCCTAGCTTCAGGGTGGCCAGATGACTGGAAGCCCTACCTGGGGGTCCGATGGCCACAGGAGGGCAGAGCAGATGAAACTCATTGCCCTGAGACACACATAGTCATGCATCCCTGTTGTCTTTGGTTTTTATGGCAGCTGACAGGAAACTGAATCCAAGGCAATAGCTGCATCTTTATTCACTCTCTCTTTTTTTCTCTTTCTCTCTTTTTCTTCTCCTAATTTTCTCCTCTTGAAATCTGGGTAATTTAAAGTTGGATGGGTTAGAGTTTGCCAAGTCAGTGTTTTGTTGAATGCTTAATTTTGATCAAATGTTTGCTTTAAATTTTGCCAAGTTTCTGATCTTCTATTTTGCCAGTAAAGTTTGGTTTTTAACCTCTTGGGAACTTTTGTCAATTCTCCTTTGCATCACCTCAGGGAAAAGTAGTACGTTAAACCTCCTTTAAATAAATTCTCCAAGTGATGACCAGGGCTTTACAGTATGTTTTCATTTTCAATGTGCTCCCTGAGATTTAAGCACCAATTTAACTTTCCTTTAATTATGGCTTTTAACATCTTTCTGATTAGAAGTTTGAGCTAGCCCATTTCAGTTTTATTCTGCACTACCCTTTACTACTGGGAGTTCGTATAACTTGGGCTGCCTTGCATCACCATATGCCAGGCCATGAAGCTGAAACTGTTGGTACCAGGACCCAACCTTGACATTAGCTACTCAGTTTAATGACAACTTTGCAAAGCATACATGACAAATGTATCTATTCAGCAAGTTTACTTTGAAGAGTGTTATAGGCAGAAATTCTGTATTAATCCTTATTTTTGTTCATGCTCAACTCTTACGTTTTACCCCTACAGCATTTTTTCACTGCCTTTTTCTTCTGATGATTATGTGTAATGACCAGCAACTCTCTCATAATTTCAGGACTATTGAAATCTTGCAATATTTTTTTTCAATTTTTATAAACCTTAGGACTTCCAGATGTCATTTTCCCCCAAGCTTGCAAGTTATGGTATGTACCATGTAAGTGAATAACCAAGAAGCAGGAGTACCAACTGGGCATGTGACCTTAGAGTGACCTTAGGATTGACTGTATTTTCTTTCTCTATTTAAATTGCCCTCATACATTCAAAATACTAATACAGTCATGCTCAAATCAGAAGAGGTTCAGAGCCTAGATATACATTATCTGTCACAGGACCGCTGCTAAATAACTTAATTCCTATATGACTGCAACTTTGTGCTATTCCCCATACTGCTTCTCTACCCTGGGAAGCTTCAGCAACAGTGACTTGGGCTCCAGAAGAGTCTCTCTGCTTCTGACACTAAGCACTGCCACTAAGCTCAAAGAGGAGAAATTTCCTCACAGGAAACTGAAATCTTTTCAATTGTCCCCCACCCCTCCAGTCCTTCAAAGAATGCTTTATGTTCTTGGTATCTTGTTGTAAGTCGGGTTCTCGTTCTGTATTTTATAGCCAGAAATACAAGGTTTTTTTCCACCCTACAGGGCACTTAGGGGAACTTGCCCTTCCTGCCCTGTAGCCCCACAAAGAGCAGCAATGGTTAGAGCTCTGAAACATTTTCTGATCCAAAGTTCACTCCCAGGAATACCTGGGATACACACAATTGACCGTGACATATCCTGCAGCCATTGACTAAGACTCAGTCTCACTCTGTGGGCTCTGCAGAGTTCAGTACAGTTTGGAATTTTAGATGGAGAAGACAAAATTGAATTTTGCTGTCACAAGTATATGGGACAGTGACCACTCTGCTGCTGCTGTAGGAAGCGAATGGGGAGGCAGGGGCTTAGACAGGAGTAGAGCTGGGACGGAGGGGGGCTGTGAGAGGTTCTGGGAAATCTGGTCCTACTTTTTCCAAGGCTGAATGAGGAAAGGGTGTGGGAAGGAGAGTTTACCGTTGCTATGGACCCTAGCAACAGCCATGAGCCTTTCCTTGGCAATGGAGGGGATGCCAGCCCTTCCACCGTTGCATTGCAATAACAATGCAAGCAGTGAATGGTAGGCTGCTTTGCCACTCCAACAGCCTGTTTTCTGGAGAGCTGTCCTAATCTGATACCCAGAGATGTGATGTCCCACAGTGGATAGAGCCACCGTGCAGCACATGAAGCAGAGCTCAGCTCCAGCCATGCCTGAACAGCCTGGGATCTTCTCAGATCTGCTAAAGATGCAAAATTTGAACGTGCATCTCAGAAAAGTGTGTCTAGCAGATAAACAGGTTGGTAATTAAACACTCTGGTACTCTCCAGCTGTTTCTTTCTTTTTATTTTTTTTTAAAGAAAGTTTCTTACAAACCAGATTGAACTTTTTGTTGATCAAGCAGTTCACCAGATTCTGTCCCTTAGAAGATGTGTTTTGAAATGTGAAGTAATTCATGGGTCATAGGGTGTCCCTGGGCTAGACAGAACTGGAGAACTTTTGCTCCTCCTCTGTGGTGGAAGTATTTACAATGAGTGGTGTATTTGCCTCTTTGCCAAAACTTCTCTCTTCTTCTCCCAGACTTGGAGGGGAGCCATGCTCGGGGCCAGATGTCTGAGTCTGCAGGCCTTTTTTTCAATTTCAACAGCAGTTAGTACTCAGCTTCATCAATAATTCAGGTTTTTTCTTCTCTTAGGAAATCAAGAGCTTTTCCTCACTAATCTTTAAAAGATATTTTAGTCAATTTTATCAGTTTTTTCATATTCTTCTAGGTGGCAGTACTGTCTCTGGTTGGGTTCTAAAGGATTTTTACTCTATAGTTTTCACTCTGAGGACCCTTTTAATAATGTATTATGCAATGTGATCATCCATATTGAGTGTCTGCTTTTTTCCCCACATCCTCTCTTGAGACACAAATGTGTTTAGGAACCTCCTTATTTCAGAAGGATGGGTCCTGTTCTTCTTTGAAGTAAAGTAAAAAGTTCTCTTATATGTTAGGGATGTATTTTAGATTTACTTGAATTAATACTTGAATTACCATGTGACTGTGCTCTAGAAGACCAAGTTTGAGATGTAGCTTCTATTTGGCTTGGAAAAAAGTTTGGGTTTAGTGGGGTTTTTGTTGTTTGGTTTTTTTGGGGTTTTTGTTTTTTGTTTTGTTCTTTGGTGTTTTGTTGGTTGGTTTTTTGGTTTTGTTTTTTGTAAGTTCATTTCAGAATAAATGTGTTCCCCATTTTCAGATTGGCCCTTCATAAAGTTTAATGTAACAGCTTTATAAGGTACAAAGACAGAATTTCTGCTGTGACATTGCCAATCTTTAATAATTTATGAACACTTGTCCTGCACTTTGGCTTTCTTCCACATTTGGTGCTTTCATTTAAGCTAAACTCAAGTTGGGCAAATGAAAAAAATCCTAGGAGCTCAAGAAGAATTCCAAGTAAAAAATCCTAGGAGCTCAAGAATTCCAAAGTAAGCACACTGTCCAGATGTATAACATGTTTGGATATTATTTCATTGAAGGCTCACATTCAGCTGACCTAACACAGAATGACATACTGGCACTTCTTTCTCACTGACATCTTCTTCCCAAGAATCTGATTCCTTTCATTTTAAATAGTCTCTGACAAGGCTACTGAGAAAGCTCTAAAAGCTGAATGTCACTGGTACAATAGTGGCACTGGGGTGCTATGTCCACTGGCATTTTTGGGAGCCTGAGAGAATGGCTTTGCAAAGGATGAGTGCTCCATTCACCACAGTTCCCTGTCACAGTGTTATAAATGCCAGCTCCTATGGTGCTCCTCCTCCGAGTGTATGGAAAGGGCCTGGTAGGGAAAATTCTACCCTTCTGCAAAGATGGCTGACTCTGGCAGCATTACAGGAATGTGTTTCCTGATCATCACAGTGAGAAGTGCCTATTCCATCCACACTTGGAAACAATCAGATCTTTCTCCTCTCCCATCATTTCTAGTTGATATCCATGCCTTAAAGCAGAAGATTTAGCTATCCATCCTGAAAGGAACAAGCTTTCTCTGTGGAATGACATCCACCTGTGCAATTTCTATTACTTCAGACTGCAAGGTCATCCATTTCTGCCAATACAAGTGTCTAACCCTATTATATCTCCATAAGGCCTCCAAACTACATAGGATTGCTAACTTCACCAGCATGCTCCAAGCACTAACAAGAACCTTATGTAAGATGAGACAAAAAGACCAACTGCTGACAAGCTGCACACATTTTTTTTTTTCTTCCAGTTTTATATCCTTTTCCAAGCTGCTCTCTTTAGCCCATTTCCTGCAGGTTATGATTCTCACAGGTATTCCCTATCTTCTCCAGTTAAATAGCTACCTATGTGGTAGCTATTCAAATATTTTCTGATATTAGATCAACCACATCTTTCCCTGTGTGAATACTAATTATCTCAGCAAAGAAAATCAGTCAAATCTGATCTAACACTGGCAAATTCACATTGTGTCCTATCCTGCTTCTTATTGCCTAATTCCTGCCATGTTTTTAACAATTCTTTAAAATCCACTTTAGTTTTGGTAAAAACACAGTAGAATTGCTGCCAACATATTTTATGGCACCTATATTAGATTAAATGCATTGAGTTCGCTGTTCTCCAGTCAGATAACCCTGCTAACTCACACTTCCCATGTAAATGTGGCATACTGCCCATTGCTTTCCCCAAAACTCTGGGAAGAGAACTGTCTGTGGCTTCATCTCAAGTGCATCACTTTTTCAAGTATTTTCAAGTACCTGGCGTGAGGGTATTTCATGTGTGTAAACCAAATGTCCTATTCTTGCTTTTTCTTAATGCAAATTTGAAGTAGTTCTTAGTGTTTTGGGACCATAGTTGAAATGCCCTCACCCTAAATGTCCTTCTGTGGCAGGATGGATGGGCTCAGGAAAGCAGATCCCCCCTGTAGGCACTGGGTCAGCTGAAGGCAGGAGTCCCAGCTGGTGGTTTTCGATAGTCTGTCTTGGGGAAGTATCCCAGAGGAAACTGAATTCAGTGAAAGCCTTTACAGGTGGAGAAGGTTCTCATTCTCAGCTCCAAGCTGAATGAAGGCATTGAACCCAAAACTGGGCATCAACTGCTGCTCTTACCCAGTTTTAAAGGTGTTTCTGTGACAAACATTGGTAGGTAGCAAGAGCCAATGTGCTCACCTTTCCCAGCCTAAAAAATAGGAAAGTGATAAAGAAGAAAAAAGTCAATTTTTTTAAAAGAAAAAAAAAAGCATTTGAGGATAGATAGTGTCTGTTTGGGGATGTGCAGCTCTGTATTTGTGGCAGTCTCGATGAGAGACAGTAGAAGCATCTGGACCAGTCAAAATAAGTCTGCAGCTTGTTTTCTTTCCACAATCACATAAACAAAAGCTGAAATCTATTTCAGCATATAACCAGCAGAGACTGTATCTTTTCTGGTGGTCTGAAGTCCCACTTATGCAGGCCCAGTTCTGGGCAAATGTCTACAGTGTTTCATATTGAAAAGTCATATATAAATATAGTAGGGTACCTTGAGGAGCTGTAAAACCTACTTCAGATGGAATAATCTGATACCTAAATTGAGCTTTTAGGCTATCTGTGATCCACTTAAAATTATAAATGTAAATTTCTTTCTACAAATAGAAGTTAGGGATTTTTTTGACCAATGTCTTAGGGTAGAAGGATGTGGGGTATGGGGAATAAAACAGAGAGTGCAATAGAACTGATAACAGAGCTTAATATCTTAGACCTGATCAGAAGCCATGGGAGAGACAGACACAGATTGCTCCCTGAGCAATAAGTGACCAAGAAATATGTTGTGCAACTCTATGATAAGACAGTGTTACCATGTGAAGTGGTGTCATAAAGAATGTGTACTCAATGGGAGATTGATACCAAGAAACAGAACCCCATATAAGTGCCATACAAGTAAAACCCTATATAAACACCTTGTATACTCAATAAAATTGGCTTCTGACCTAGACTTTGATGTCCTCATCTCTCAACCACTGGTAGTGGAGAACAATCTCTTTGACATCCTCCTGGGGAGGGCAAGGCTGGGCTCCTTTCTAATCAAAATAAGCACCAGCAGTGAGAATTCTTTTTGGTGATACTGCAACCACAACCAAACATTCTCTAGGCTCCTCCTGCAAATCTCTCCTTTGCAGAAGCAAAAAGGTTCAGTGGTATAGTAGCATGAAATACAAGACAATAAGCACAGATTGCTCTGTTGATCTGCTGTGTCCCTTGCCTGAGGGGATCATGTTGCAATTGTTTAAGAGCCTAATTGCAGTACTAAAATGTAATCCAAGGTGGGCAGTGAAGACTGACTTTATTATAAAAAATGAATTAAAAGCAGAATGGGAAAAAAACCCAGCTACAAACAGTAGCACAAAGTCCAGGAAGTGGACCAAAGTATTGAAGGGTAGCACCTTACTTCTCTAATAATGTGAGACTGATTTATAAGAGTACAGTTCTGAATAAAATCTGGTTCCCCATGGAGAGCTTTGATTTTACTTAGTAAGAGTTGCCCCTTCCATTTTATTTTTATTTTAACCTGGATCTAGGACATGAGAGGAAAAGGAAAGCATATACATTCTTCCATGGGCAGACATCTGAATAGCAACAATTCAGTGTTTTCAGTGCATGTAAAGACTCTCAGCCATCACCCTCAAAATAAATTGTTCCAATTGCTCCCAAAGTACTTTGGCCACCTTTGGGGCCTGCAGAACACAAAATTACTTATTTTAGTGTTGAATTAAAAAATCAAGATTTAGAATAGATGCTAAATAAAAAAATGCTAGCAAAGTGACCTTTTTGTTAGAGTTTATAAGAGCTTATGCTGCTTGACTGAGCAGACTGGACAGCCAGAACCCTCTTTCACTGGAGAAAACTGGAATGAAAAATTTAATGGAAGTGGCAAAAGACTGCACTCCTGCATGGAATATGCACAGAAGAACAAATTTGCAAAGAGTGATCAGTGGTATAAGATTGTTATGGGCTTTCTGAATTTGGGGGGAAAAAAATTCAGTAGTGTGGTGGTTTAGCATTGGCTAAAATCACCAGTGCACTTACTCATTTCTTGCTGTGAGGTATGGATTAGGAGAAGGGCAAAGCAGGCTTAAAACTTAAAAGGCATAAAGAAACTTTATTAACAGGACTACAAGAATAAGTCAACTTGAAATTTCTAGGCCAAATTGAACTCTGGTGTGATAGAGAAACTTTTTTTCTATTCTTCTGCAAGGTTTATTACATCAGTGCTTAACAAGCTAAAAAACCTCACCTACACTTTGACCCTTGAGGTCTTGCCTTTGTGACAGTGAAAGGAAAATAATCCACAAGAGGTAATACTTTAGGTGTAAATTCAAGATTTATGTCACAGCAATTATGCACACATAAGTACAGAGCAGGAAGGGTGAGCAGGATGCATACTGACAGTCCAGCTTGTCCAGAGGTAAGTTTTCCTTGATAAGACAGAGGTACTTCACTGTTAGTTCCTGATCATAATATTGCAGTATTCAAAATCTCAAACATCTTGACTTTCTTCTGTCTGATACATTTAGTTATTATTTCTTCTCCTAATGTTCTGTGTGGCTCATTCTTTTTGAGGCCTTCTTTTAACTTGTCATCAGTGTTTCTGCTGAATGGTGATCAAGTAAGGTAGAATGATTTTGTTGGAATAAATGGAAAATGTTTTTTTCCACTGAAAGGGGCACTTGGCTCATTCAGGTCCAGAGCACCTCAGAAGGCAACCTGCCAATATTGTCTCTTTCATGTGCTACAACAAACAGCAGCTCCAGTAGAAATATTGTTATCTCAGTTTTCAAGAAGCACTGAGCTTTTTAGTCTATACTGTTTTTTGAGTATGAAAACTCAAAAACTTGCATCAAAACTCAGCTATTATCAGCAATTCTTCTCAGTTGTAAACCACAGTTCTTCCCAGAAACATATTGCAGCAGACTTGGTCAAGCTTCACTGAAATTTAGTCCTGTCTTTTCATCAAGCTGTGGCTCCTGGTGAATCATAGCTGAACTGTGGAGCTGTGCCTGGACTGCCAGGCACAGACAAGACAGCTTTGGACATGCAGTGTTTTATCTGTTACTGAACATGTGCTGCAACTGACTAAAAATTAATTGAAAACTGGTTTTTTTCAAATGGACTAAAGGAAGATATGTCAACAGTTACTGTGAATAAGATCAGGAGAGATTTCTGATAAGATTTGTCCCATGCAGCCCCATTTGGAGGCAGATTTGAAGGGGTTTTCAAGCCCTGAGCAAGTACAGATGGCAAGGAAGTGTCGTTCATGCTGCTTTGTTGGCTGAACCCCTCTTTGAGGATTAGTTTGGAAAGGATGTACATGCAGGGGCTTCTTATATCTGCCTTATAAAGACTTTCACAGCTGTGGAGACATATCTAGTTTGACATTCACAGGAAAATTATGGCTGGATTTGTTTTCTTGACTTGCAGTAACCCAGATCACATGTGCAAGGTGGGTGAGTGTACACAGGGGCAATGTAACACCATGTGTATAAATGTAGGAGATTTGTTTTCTGAGTATACAAATACAGGGTGCTGATGAGTGCTTCAGGGGGAAGGTACTGTTTGTTATTCACATTTGAACACCTTATTTGTTAGACTTTGTATTTAAAAAAAGGCATGTCGTTTTTCTCTAGAGTCTGTGAGTTGCTCAGTGTCATTAGTATGTCTATAGCTGTGGCATTAAAATTACATCTCTTTTATCTCTAACTGTTTGATAAAGTGATGCAGTTTCCAAAAGCTGGGGCTGCATTATAAAATATATTCATAAATATTAAGTTTCATAAGATAAAGTATTCCCCTTGACACTATCAGGATTTCAAAAGAGTTTAGCAACTCTCTTTTTTCATTCAGAGCAAAACAGAAGTGCAGCTTTGTTGTTAAAGCCAGATAATAATTGACCTATATTTCACACACCTTCATTTCCAAAAGTTGACAAAGGCAATGTGCTCTTGAAGCTAATAGGAATTTGTACTGGAATTAGGCTTAAACTTTTTGTGGTGGTCTTCTTTCCAGAGGTTTTGAAGATCAAAAAACACTGATAAAAATGCACATTGAGTTAGTGCAATGAGCTGCAGTTTTAAAGAGGAGGAACTCAATTCTGTTATTTATTACTGACAGATTGTGAGATGCTGTCCTAGTTAAATGTAATGTCCACATGTAAGCAAACAAACAAAAGCCTTCACTTTTCCTTAGCTGAGACATGATCTGCCTAAAACAACAGGGAAACGGTAAGATTTCTGAATCTTTGTTGGTAGTAAGAGCAGAGAGAGAAAATTAGAAGTGCACAGTGACCCAAATATGGTGAAATCTTAAGCAGTTTAGCAGTAGTTCAGAAATTAATCTACCTTTCTTCTATGGCCTGTAGAATTAATATTTTAACCTGACCTAAAGATCTTGGATATGTATCCAAGTTCTTTCAAGCTTATCTCAAATATAAATAAGTTTGAGCTCAAGTTTTTCGTTTTTACCTGGTTCTTTTGTATCTCTCATTGAACCTTAGGTTTTTCAGAATAGTAATAGCCTTCATCCTTTACAAATATCCTATTTTCTTGAAAATGCCATTGGTTTCAGGTGGTGTTATGATCTTGAGACTGGTGACCTGCATGTATAGTTAAACATAATAGAGTAAGGAAGATCATCTGCATCCCAAACAAAATCCATGGTCTCCTGATGGTGTGTCTAGCTGCAGAACTGAGCTCAGCATATCTGGGGATGGGCTCTCTCCTAAGGTCCATGCTCCCTGACAGCCAGGGGAAAAAAACCCAATTTAAGAATTATGTCCAGTGAACAACAGCCTATGCTGTTGATTGCTGTTTCAGCTAGTTGGGAGTAAAAGTCTTCTTTTACAGAGCGGACCCCAACTCCAGTGATTTGCTGGTGAGGTCCCTCTCTCAAGGTGGCACAGCCTTTCTATGGGATCTGAGCTGATTATAAGTGTAAATAAGATATGGCAGCGAAATCTCTAAAGACTCATAAATTGAACCAAGGCTTCTACAGCCTTAAAAGCAGTTACAGGTGGGAACTGGAGAAATGTCAAAAATAAGGAATCATAGAAACAATGTGCTTGCTGGAATCATGTTCTACATTTTGGTTTTTTCTATCTGCTGTAATTGCACTATGTCATGAATTTGAGCTTGTGCTGTGAGAAGAGAAATACCTTGGGGTTTGTTGTTAGAGAAAATTTTGCATTTATGTTTAATATAGCTGTCTTCAAATGAAGGTTTTATGGAAAGTAAATCTTGACTTGAAAACTTTTTTCCCTCCAATTTCATTAAAACCCTGCCATCCAAAAAAATCAGATTTGTTTGCACTGAGGTTTTTTAGCTGGTTTTAGTAACTAAGTAAAAATTAGATGTGTTTAAGTAGCAAAGATTTTTTTTTCTTTCATTTCAGCTTTTTAATTAGCCTAGGTTTGTTTTCTAAAGCTCACTTCCCCTTCCTCACCACAACCCACATAGATGCTGTATTCATATATTGCTGCTAGTCACCTAAGGGAGACTAACATTCCATAGAACGATGAAAGGAGAGCCAACTTGATGGTGCTACACGAAGGGAACAACCAGTTTTCCAGAAGGAAAAAGAATGCTGAAATGAGCAATCTGCAGGTTGTCAGACACCTCTGGCCTCTTCCAGGTGTGTGGAGTCCTGAATTCCTCACACGCAAGTGAAATCTCTTCTAAATGGATATATTTTTTTCTTTAGCCTTTTTTCAACAGAATCAATTTTCTGTTTTGAGGTTGGTTTGGTTTTTTTTTGTTTGGGTTGTTTGTTTGTGGGGTTTTTTAAAATATTTTTTTTTAAATAAATTTAAATAAAATTCAAGTTAAATATCTGGAAGAATAGGATGCATAAAAGTGCAGGAGAAAGATGCAGACAGATGTTTTAAGGTACCATGCTTTATTACAAGATTTGTTGTTTTGATGCGTTAAATTAAGAATAAAATTCTCTTCACCCTACGAAGTATTCAGTCTAAGAATAAAACAAAGATCCACTAATTAAGACAACAAATAGGGAAGAACAAGAATAAAAAGGATAGTCTAGGAGAGAAATTTGATTTAATTATCAGTCATAGCAGAATATTGAAATAAATGGTATGCCTAAAACCTGCTGGCAAGTTGAGTCTCAGATGCAAATACACTGGGAGTTTGCTTTGCCAGCCTGTTTTCCCTCATTAGGCACTTCCTGCATAAAAATGGAGCCATTCCTATCCATCAAAGAGAATAGGTATATTCTTTCTTAGGAGTACACATTGATTTTGATACCATGATGAGTTGTGGATACTCCAAATCATAATTTTTTTTTCTTTAAAAATACATGTTACAAACCTTGGTTTATTACCAGAAAAAGGCTTTCAGGTTATTTCTCATTTCAAACAAAAGGGAAATTTTTTGTTATATTCAGAATTGACTGTAACTGACTGTTCTCTAGCAAACTTTATGAGGACATCTGCAGACAGATGTCTGTGTTGACATAATAGAAAAAAAAAAGGAAGCTGGGAATTTAAATTAAATCCAATGCAGGGATGCATGTGTGTTTATTCAACAGGTGGAAAATACTCATATTTTGGTGTGAACAGGTAGATGGTTAGTTAATGGTTACTGAAAGCATGATCAAGACTAATCCAGAATTACTTAAAAGATCTGTAAGCTGTGGCTCAGAGGATCCTTTAGTCACAGATGTAAATCTGTTCTGCATTCAGAGCTCAAGGGGTGACAGATACCTGGTCACTGTGAGCATTGTGTCCTCTGCTCCCTGGCAAGGGCTTCTCCTGCCTCACTCAACACTCCATCATTTAGATGAGGTGGAGGAAAGCGGCTGTTCTTCCAAATCCAGTGCCATATTCCAGGCGTTGTCAAGACAAATCCATTAAAGCATTGCAACTGATAGCAGATCACATCTGCTGGAAAGACTGGATTTCCTGACAAGGATTTTCTTACCCTTGGGAAAAGCGTATTCCATAGGAAAAACATAAGCCTTTTTTTTTTCAGAAAAATCTCTAATGCTGTTTTTCAATTGTCTTTATCAGTCCAGCAAGATTCCAGCTCTGACTCACATTCAGTTCTGCTTTAATACTTGAAAGAATCTTGATGCTTGGAAGTCTTGAATTTTTGAATGCTTGAAACTCTTTGATCTCCTAGAAGGACAACATTGGAATAAACCTGGGAAAATAGGTTGTCATCAAGCCATTCTGAGTAACTGTTTTTTCCCAGGTCATTCATAACAGGAGACTGTTTCTGAGGCAGCCTACCAAGGCTGAGGCATCTCTGAGCTTCTACCTCTGCACTCAGCATCTGACACAAATATAAATGAGAGAATGTTTCTTAAGAGCACTTTGGCTGAAATAATCCTCTCCAATCCCATACTGAGTCATGCTTTTCATAAGATTAACTCATAGGAAATGAGTTTTACTTCTTCCCCTAGCTTCAGTGGGAAAATTCCACTCATTTTTGGGTTGGCTTAAGTCTACAAGTGCTCACTGAAAAAAAATAAAAACCAAACAAAACATGACTTACTAAGATATGAGCTTCTCTTCAAACAGGTGTTGCATCTTTCCTCCTTGGTGATACCTGGAAATCCATGTGTGTATCAGCAAGTGGAAGGGGTCTCCTATTCCTTCAGCATCCTGGTGGTTTGGTGGTTAGCTGCACTGCTGCTCTGTGCAAGATCCATGATGGAAGTAAAGGACACTGGTTTCTCTGACACTGAATTGTAAGGTACAGTGGGAAAAAAAGTTTGTAGGAGTAAGAATAGTACAGATTCCTCTTCTGGTCTGTAAACTCTTATGAGGCCATTTATAGCACATCCAAGATCAGGAGCCAGCAGTAACATGGTCCCTGCTGAACCTCCTGAGTCAGCAGGATGTGATCCTCCTCTGGCAGATGATGTCAACAGGATTTGACAGTCCAGAGTAGGATGTCATGCCAGTGCAGCCCTGAGAGTGGGCCTGCTGAGCCAGAGGATGAGCGCAGCCCTTTCCTGCACCTATGGTGCAGCTAAGCATATACCATAGCTAGGGGTCAGATGTCAATAAACCTCCTCAAGAGCTGCTTCCCTAAAGTTAAATTCTGTGTCTGAAGGGAAGAGTTGCTGTGCTGTTAGCTACTCTGGCACCTGCCAGATGGGAATGGTGTCATGAGCTCTGGCTTTTTTAACGCCCTGCCATTGTGGGCCTCCTGCTGCCCCCTGACTGGAACTTGCAGGAGGGTTGGCCAGTGACAAATATCTAGCAAAGGCTTACCAATATTTGTCTCACAATATTAGCAAGGGGAAAGGCTTTCTGCTGTCTCATGCTCATAGGTCATGCCCTATCTCCAGAAGACTGCCAGAAGGAGAAATTGTGAAGATGTTGAGGAAAGAGGAGAGAATTAATGAGATGTGAATTGGGGATAAATCTCTGGAGAGGTACAAACTTCCTCTAAGTCATTGTCTCTAGGTACTAGGCTGTTCTGTCGTATTTTTGGCATGATCCAGCTTCAAAAGTTTCCAATGGCTTTTAAAATTCTCTTGCAGCAATTGTTTCTAATATTTCTGGACTACTGGCTCCCTGCCCTCTGCTCTGCTGAGTTGACTGCAGAAAAAATTGCTTCTCCAGGCAGTGACTGACAGCCCACTGCCCTGGGAGCAGTGGTGTCTCAGAGCTGGTTTATGTCTCTTGGCAGGGAATATCGTGCCTTCCAGGTCCTGCTGCTCCTCCACATGTACAGGCAGCATAGCTGAAGAGGAAACCTTCTTCATGTCTCAGTGCACAGGCAGCACAGGATGCCAAATTAACAAGTCTTGGTGTCAGCATTGGCATTATGCTTATGAAAAGAATAAAGTTTAAACAGGCTGCTGATCCCACGATTATGAATGGATGTGGGGGTTTAGACAAGTCCTTGCCTTTTGCCCAGGCCTCTGGCAGCAGGCAGTAGCTTTTCGGAGGTTGCCAGCACCCCAAATCCCACTCTCATTCACAAGCTCTTTAATAATGGCTGATTCAGTCTGTTGTGGAGTGAATTTTTTATTTCTTAGACAGAAAACTAACGGACACAAGACTTAAAACAAGCTAATACTAAGCAGGAGTAAGTATAAAAAGAGAAACTACTAGTAGGTATGTACAGTGTGGGGTTAAAGGTTCCTAGTAATGTTACAGCTAGCAAAGAAATAATATAGCATAGGATTCAATGTATCTTGTCATCCGACTGTTGGTGGGGCACACATTGAGATCCTTTCCCTCAGTCCACAGGGAAGTAATCACAGATATGTGTCCAAATTCCTGGAACAAGTCTCAAACACTTTTAGGGTGTGTGGGTGTGTGTGTAGAAAGCTTCTGCCTCTGTGATAACTTGTATGTCTTTTATAGTTTATAAAACAGTGTCTCTTAGTCAAGAATATTTCTTTTATCTCTTCCCACATCTGCTCTCTAGGACTAAGATGTTGATTCTTGGCTGAGTCCTGAGCCCTTTTGGCACCAGAGATGACCCCTTGCTGAGCCTTTCAGCCTGGGTTATCTATCTCTTTATGCACCAGCTATCTGTGGTAGAGAGGAAGGGGGACAATCCTGCCACACCCACAAACAAAATGACAAAAAGTCTATTTGTGTAACCCTGTTAAACAAGGACATGATGTGTCTTCTGCCCTTTGTCACCTCTTACAGCACAAGTTTTGTCTCTGTAGCTGGGGTGGTGTCTCTATGTTTGGGGGACTGTAGGGCTATAATATTCCAGATACTCAGGGCCAGCATGTCTAGTGAAACTTCAGCACATTCACAGGGACAGCAAGAGAGAAAGCAATGACAACGTGGAAAAGCCAGCTGGCTGCTCACTGAGGTTGCTGTCAGCCACCTGCAATCACATAAAAGCTTTGCTAGGGTTTAACATAAGAAATGATGCTACACAGCCATATCTGTATAGGGCAGGGTCAGGAAACCAATGCGGAGAAAGAATAATTCACCTTCTTGAAGGTTTTCTTTTCTCCAGCTGGTAGCTCTCCTGCCAAAATCATAGTACACCTGCAATGTCAGAGCTATGTCCTCAGCACTGAACATTGCAGCAGGGTGCTATTATTGGGAGTGGTCCAGGGAAGATTGGATATGGGCACAACCAAGGTCTGTACTTCTGTTCCTGCATGCTGTGTGTAGCCACAGCATTCAGGCTGTGCTGTGGACAGCATGGCAGTATGGAAAGACAGGTCCTGCACTGAAGAGCTTAAAATTCTTATAGATGCAGGAAGTGGAAGGAGCAGAGGAAAAAACGAACTTTGTATCAAAAGTTTGCTAAAATGAAAGGGGTCTGATACAGAAGTGTAGGAGTGAGATCTTAATGCAAACAAGTTTCAAATATTCAAAATGTATTTAGAGGCTTTCTGGATGCCTGACTTCTTGAGAAGGGGAGAGTGTTTACAGTGGGGAAAACCAAGATTCCTTAATGTGACAAGTCATGAATGCAGAAATGTTGGCATCCCAGATAATTGGTTTATTTCACAAATTTTCACTTGTGTACAAAGATGTGTTAGAATACACCCCATTCTTCAAAACATAAACAATGTTTTAAAATGGTTCTCACTCATTTTAGCAAGGGATTGTGGGCTTTTAACGAGAGATAACAAGAAGTCAGTTTATGAACATCAGGGAGGAAAATATTTCAGACTTGACAAACAACAACAAAATGCCTTAAACTTAAACCCACAGGACCTGAACTTTAAACTCAGATCAGACCCAAAGCAGCAAATCCAACATGTGATGTAGGATGTAAGCTGAGCCAGCAGCCTGCTGAGCTGATGCCCTGCCTAGAGGGGAGGCCAGTGGTATTCATGTCATGTATAATACAGGCCAAGTAGGCTGCAGGCTTCAAAATGGGTAGAATGCACTAACCTGGAGGAAATCAGACCACAGCACTTTGCACCAGTTTGAACTGTCAAAGTCTTACGAGAATCTTCCCATGAATATCAGAAGCAGGTTAGCTCACAGCCACAAATTCAGAGCCTGCTGTGTATGTGGTTTGCATGGTAAAAGGGCTAGTGACTGCTCAGCTGATGGGGAAACAGTAGAGCAGGAAGATACTTCAGTAAAATAGTTTGAAAAGAGAAATCTTCAAGTGTTACAGTTTAAAAAATATATGAAAGCAAAAGAAGTTTGTACACAAAATGCAACCCATTTACAGCTCAGTATATCTCCATGACTGTTTGTAGAACAGAGCTTTCTCTTCTGCAGCTGCAGGGGAACCAGTTTGCTGCCTCTGCATCAGAGGGCAGCTGGGGAGAAGAAATCACCCTTACTGGTGAGTGTGGGTGCCAGCTTGCATAGGAGCAAGGCCTATGTCTTACAGCCGATTTACATGCCTTCTTCTGGATTTGGTCGTATTTCAGGAGAGTTCAGCCTTGTGCTGGCAGCCACAGCTACAGGGCAGCCCTTATAACCTGCATACCTATGGATCCCTGTGGGAAGCGTGGTCTGCAAGGCTCAGAGTGTGTTTGTGTGTGAAGGGGAGAGACTTTTCCCCAAGTAAAGCACAAGGTTTGTTAGACTGAATTGTGATACAGTTATTTATGTACATGTGAACTGCTCCAGAGAGTTATCACCCCGAGCTGCTCTGAACATTGCTGTGTCACAGCCAATGTTTATTTTACCTGTGCCTCCTACAGGGATCTTCTTTTTCAGAATTTCTGTGCCCAGTGCAAATGGCTTTTGAAAGTCTGGATCTTTTTAGCAGTTGTAACTGAGCCCAAAGTAGCTCTCTACAAGAGAGAGGAGCTCTCTCCTGAAAGGAGCTTCTAGTGAGGTGGGAGTCAGTCTCCTGTCAGGTAACAAGTGAGAGGACGAGATGAAATGGCCTCAAGTTGCCCCATGGGAGGTTCAGATTTGATATTAGAAAAAATTTCTTCACTTAAAGAATGCTCAGGGAAGTGGTGCAATCACTGTCCCTAGAAGTGTTCAAAGGGTCTGTGGATGTGGTATTCATGGATGTGGTTCAGTGGTGCACTTGGCAGTGCTGGGTATCCAGTTGGACTTGATCTTAGAAGCCTTATCCAAGCTTAATGATTCTATCATTCTATAAAATGACATAACATATGCTCAGTCTCAAATAAAAACACTATATAACACTAAATAGAGACAGGTTCTTGGGAAAAAATCCTGTCTTAAGCCTACCCTTAGCCTTGTACCTGTTTTTCTCTAAAAACTGTAGCTCTAGTACAGCTTCATTGTTAGAGCCGAAAATAATGAATTCACCTTTAGACTAATGAGAAAACAGAACTCACTGAAAGCAGAAAAACAAATGTAGTTTACAGAAGACCTAGCTAAGCTTTAAAAGTCAGTATTTACCACTTCAGGTAATTGGAGAAATTTGCAGTTTAATTTAGATGGATACATTAGGGCACAACTGCAGCTGCTGAGTGCCTCTTAGGGGAGTGTTTTTCAGGTAACAGCTTCTCTCTTTCCCCTCCTTCACTAAGAGAAACCACATACAAGACAAAAAGAAAATTGTTTGGTATTTTTTTACTAGGTGTTTGATGCTTTAAAAGGTCATGGTAGGGTATTTCTTGTTAGATGTACCAATAACAGCAATTTTTTTTAAATTAGCTTACATTCTCTGCATGCTTTTAAAATATCTGCTCAAGTGCTTTTGATGTTTTGCAATATTTCACAGAGTGCAAAACCTGAGAAGTTTAGAATTGACATGCTTTCTGGCTTGTGCTTTATTTCTGCTGCAGAAAGGATGATTTAAAACTCAAAAGATGGTGAAAGGTTTTCATTTGGAAAATACTTGTATAGAAAATAAGTCACAGAAGAGACACTGAACAGAGAGGATTAAAGGACATGCAGGATTGCTCAAAAATGCTATTTAAAAGATAGGGATAACAGACTAATTAAAAGAGCAGCAAAGCCTTAAAGGATTATGTAATCTAAAACTAAAAAATTGTTATTGATTAAAAAAAGAGGAGAAAGAAAAACATGTTACTTCTTGTACAGGAAGAGGAGAGTCTTTCAAGTAGTAACCAAATAAAATTGACAATTTGATTTCTATATTTGCTATATGGTAATGCTTGATGACTTCTGAACACACACCACCCACCAAAAAAAAAATAAAAACAAACCCAAAAAGCATTCTCAGCTTCCCAGCCTGGGTAAGACATTGCTTCTGGTTACTCATCCTCAAAGTAGTAAGGACCACATGTAGTCCACCAATCACCTTCCATATCCAATTTTCACTCCTTTCCCACCTGCTATATCTCATGGTGTGTGTACATACAGCATCTCTAGTTCTCACTTAAATGTATTAACCTTAAGTAGTGAGAAAATAATGTTCTGCCAAAAGGTAGAGGAAGATGGACCTTCAGTATTTGTTTTAATTTGTTGTGAAGTCAGAGCAGTACTGTGCTAGCTGGTACTTGAGTTGTTGAGATTTTTAATGAACTGATAATGGTGACCTTTCACAAAAGAAGAGCTAGTGTTTTTTATAAGGTCAAACCAAATCAATGTTGTCTTCTAAACTGTTATCTATTCAAAAGAGAAAATTACAGATTATGGGACATTTCACTGTCTTTACCAGGTTTTCTACCCTTATGTCCCTGGATGACCTTAACTTTTCCAGTGCCTTTCCATTCAAAATTGAGTTATTTCCCTTGCTTCTGGGCTGTGTTTTCCAAGATCCCTACTATTTCTTCAGCATCATTTCTATTGGTAATCCAGCTTTAAAATCAATCTGTGTTAGAAATGCAGAATCTTTACTTGATATTGGCTTTCCCTGAGATATTCATTTATGAAAAATCTAGCAATGACTTTAGACTTTTAATATTTTTGCTCTTTTTGTCTGGGTCAAAAACACTGCAGAGAAAAATTGCCACTTGAGATGTAAATTCATGAACATTTATCTTGTAAATTAGGAAAGCTCAAAGAAATTGAAAAAACGTCTTTTTTCAAAAAGGAAAAAAAATAATTTATTCTTTTTGCTAAAAAAATACCACTGTGCAAAATATAAAATCCTTTTTTTAAAACAAAAGCCAGAGGAATTCGAAGTCCTTTTTTAAATTCCAGTTTACAAGCAGACTTAATTATATAATTTCTCACAAAGCTGATTCTTTGCATGGATGAATAGCTGGCAGTGTAACCAAGCTTGTTCCTCTGATGCTTCACACCTCAGGAAGTGATTTACAAAAAAGCACATTCTTGTTTAGTTCTTGCAGTAGGTAGCTATAAATGCCAGGTTTTCAACAATAGCAAAAACGCTAGTCTTCCTCACTAGTTTGATTTCAGACAACCTGGATGCTGGGAAGAAGTCAGTGATTATATATGTCTACTTTTGTGAAGTGAGAGCACATTGCTCATCTCTGTAACCAAAAGACATCTGAACTTATGGAACAAGACTCACATTGTCTCCACTCCCAACCAGCTACATTCTTCATGACAACCTTGAAGAATAGAGTGCTGTGGCCACTAGCAGAGGATGAGTACAGCAATTTTTCTGGCAATCTCAGTGTTTCTTTTAGGTCAAGTTCATGATTTTGTAAAAACTGAAGTCTTCACAACACTGGTCTGAGGGTTAAAGTAAAAAAAAATCTCAAATAGCCAAAAAAAAATCAATAAATTTGGACGTAGGTTTATTGAAAGGGGGATGAAAAACCTGCTAGCTAGCATTTTGTGGTTCATGCTATCATGCTGCCAAGGCAAGGGAAAGGAGAAGATTCCCATCTTAATCTGAGGTTATGGTGCTGTATCACAGTGGTGCTGCAGACAGCTGATCTCACAGCTGTCTCACTGGCTTGTGCAGTGGGGACAGAAAACTTGGCACAAAGGAGGGAAGATACTGTGGCTCCTCTGTGTGAGGGCTTTTTGCATTCTTTTCTGACTCACAGAGCCAGTTACCTAGATGTAATTAAGAGATAAAGTTACTTTATAATGTCCAGGAAAACCAGGCCCCTGACCTAGAGCTATTCCCTGGATGCAGTTCATAAACAACGTAAGGCTTGGTTTTCAGCCATTCAGGTCAGGTCAAGACTTTCCAACATGTTTGCTCATGTTGGTCTTCCACTGCTGAGCTCAGCACCAGGCTTCAGCTTTGCAAAGTTCAAGAGGAGGTTTAGATCTGACATTTTGGTTTGGAAGCACTGTGAAAAGGAAGTCTGATTTTGAATGTTAAGAGTGGTCCAGCAAGCTATGGAAGCACTGACTGTTCAGCTCATAGTACTTGTCATTTCCATATGCTCTGAGCTTCAGCCAAGTACTGAAAAAAAATAAAATATAGCCTTTTGCTATATGCCATACAAATACAGGTTTGGCTGCAGATTGGATGCTCATTAAATCTAAACCATTTACCTGGGTTCTTACACCTGTAGTCTTGTGGCAAAAATTAGAGAATGAAGGAAAAATCCCACCGTGTTTCTCCAGGCTCAACTCCTTTCCTTTTATTTTCCATTCAGCAGGGCTTCATGATAGAACTAACGAGGTGACATCACTCTGATAGATAAATTAATTTTGATTCTCACCAGAAAGCTGGCAGTCAGAACCAAGAAAGAGAAAGACTGCAGGAGGAGGGAGAAGGCCACCATCTGCACAGAGAGGTGGCAATTGCCAACTGGGCCCAGGGCTAAAGGATGGAGAAGAGGAGATGACCAGTGTTCTTTGTGCTTGGCTTTTGTTGCTTTCCTAGCTACAGAGGAGACACATCCAGCATTTGGAAATTGCTGAAGGTGCGAGGAGAGAATAAAGATGAAGAACCTGAAACTGCAAGCAGGAGACTGGAATACAGTTGTCTAGTGTACAACTTTTGGTGTCCAAACATGCACAGTGCAATGAATTACAGCAGTTCTGTCCTTCTCACTGTGTTTCTTTTAGAGAGTTAGAGGGTTTATGTTGAGAAAATATTGAAGAAAGAGTCACTTCCTCATGCTTAACTTTCATCAATTTGTTATCTGTCACTTTTATCAAAGCAATATTTTTCTAGTCTGGAGAATTCAAGACTGTGATGATACATAAGAAACATCAGAATCTTTTCTCTGTATAACCCCATTCAGTCACTAGGAATCTGGCATCAGCTGGAGACTGCTACCGTTGCATCTTCAGTTCAGACACAGGCTGTTGCAGACAAGATGCAGACTGTGTTCTCCCACAGAGTATTTACTTTCATCTTCTTTTGTTGTTCCTTTTTATGCAAAATAAGTATTTTTTAATGTAAATACAAGATTAGGGCTTGTATATGGAAAATGTGATTAGTGAGTGTGCGCCTACTAGCATGCATATTATTTTCATTAATCAGTGGTGACAGTCATTTTGTTTTCATGGTTTTTGGCAATCCATTTGCTCTATTCTGAGAGACTCGGTATCTAAGGAGTTTGCTGGAAAACAGCATTTTGTGAGAAGACGCTGGAAAAACACATTCTTTCAACCAGCTAAATGCTGTCACAGACAGTTACTCTCACATTATAAGCAAACCATGTGTGAAAGCTCAACACAAGCCCACCCTATCCTCCTGTTTTGCCTGATGAAGGCTCACAGAGGTATACTGCATGTATTTATTTCTTAGCCCCCTAAGAATTTTGATGTCCTTTAATGGTAAAAAAAAACCAAAAAACAGCAGAAAAAGCAGTGAGACCAGGTGCTCTTATCTAACCTATTGCCACTTCTGCTAAGGGTTGTTTCTTACTAAGGAGACATCCCTGACTGGATGGCTGCATTGTTTGGCTCTTGGCCTAAATAAGCATACATATGACTGATGTGTCAGGGGTCATTTTCTTCTCGATGAAAACCAGGTGTTTGACAGTATTGCCTTAGCATCTCTTAATAATGTTAAACATAAAAAAATGGGATCTGTCCCTTCCAGATGTAGCCATCCAAAAGTTATTCCAGGTCATTCACCTAGGCAGTTAGCATAAAACATTCAGGTAGTGCTGAAGAGTAATTTGTTCAGCCTTTTTCTCTTCCCACCAGTTAAGGAGACATGTACATGACAAGATCAGATATCTAACATTAACATGGCTCACCATAAATTAGGTGATTCTTCTTTAGAGTGAGCCGCTTAGTTCATTCTTAAAGTAGTAGTTTCTGTAGCTGGCATGTAGCCTTTAATTCAGTTTCTTACTCAGCTGGGACAGTTGAAAAGTCATATAGAGTTAAATCTGCAAAACAACTCACCTTTGGTTTTCCATGACTTTTTGAACTCAAAGTCTTCAATCTGGCATTTAAACTACAAAAACCTTGGATCACCTCTCTTCCACAGGAAAGCTGGCACTCTGGTGGGGTGTTTCCAGTACCTTCAGCATTGAGCTGTAAATAGGAAATGCTTCAAACAAAAGTTTGGAACTTAAACCTTCACCATGTTCTGAATCACATAGAGCTTCATTTGATAGAGGTCTCCAGGTGTTACTTGGACCACTTGGCCAGGAGATCTGGAGTACCAAATCACTTCCCATAGCTGGGAACCTAAAAGACTCAGGAGGCATAATTCTTTTTCATTTAAAACATCCATCCATGAGGGAGTCCTACCAGTATGAACTAATTTCCTCCAGGCAGGTATTATTCATTATTTGATGACAAATAATGAATGAATGGAAAGTATTAACAGGTTGTAGGGGACTGAAGTTGAGTTATTGCTTTGAGATTTTGAAAGCTTAAATGTGTTCTTGCTGCCCAGTGAATTCACATCTGTTTGCTGCAGGGCCATGATTGAAAGTCAGGGTTGAGAGTATTGTGTTAGCTGAGGTCCAGTGGTTGGGAGGTTTTGTGTATCCCAAGGCTAGAGACAGCAACTCCAATCTGAATATCTGAATTTACCAGTAATTAGGACACTCCTTGCTACTGGATGGAGTAAATATGTATGTGTTCATATGATGAGAAAGGGATATTCAGTATCATTCTTCCCTTTCTTTCTCTGTAACTTTTTTTTTTTTTAGTTTCTTAAAGATCTAAGAAAGAAATTTGAGGAGCACCATCAGGACTGCAGGAGAAGTGATTACTCACTTCTCATGGACTTGCTCAGTTAGTTCTCTAACACCATGCAAGTACTAGGAGAATACATTCTTAAAGTGGTGAGTTTTAGGTTCTGCAGCAGTGGGAGCCCCATATGCACTCAATAAATAAATAAAAAGAGAAGTCTCAAGCCCTCACTTTACTCACTCTCAGAACTGTTTTATCGTATTAGGTATATAATTTATTACAGTTTTGAATGACTGTTCTGCTATAAAGGTAGATTTTTTTTCTAAATCCAAAGTGGTTTTTGGCATCACACACATATTGAGGCCTTCTTGCACTTTGGAAGAGGAACAATAAAAGTGGCATGAGGCAGCACAACAAAAAGAAAAAAGTAACCAATTTCTTATTATTTGTTGCTTGAACTAATATTTTGTTCAGATTCTTTCCTCATCCTGCTTGTACTATACTTACGAAGTTTAAGACAGGGGAATACTACTATATTGCATTTAACAGCATCCTGATATGAGTGGGAAATCTATTCCCTTTTCTTGCTGTAAATATATTTATTTCATGCTATTCCACCATACCCCAGGAACTGTTATTTCATTGAAGTCATATGTTTCAGTCTCTCTCCCTTTTTATTTTGTGACTTTGTACCAGATGTCAGCAGTTACTGCCAGAGCCAGAATCAGTTTTCTCAACAGTTTTGCTTTAAATCTTTCTTGTCCAAAAATGTATCTATTCTCATGGTTCAGAGACCTTCTTAATGTTTTTTTCAGGTATTCTTCAACCTTTTAAAATCACACGAGAGTCCTTTAAAAGATGAAATTGCAAACAGTTTTATTTGGAAAGTATACAATATAGTCACATAAAAGTGTACAAAACCCACTGCATCAACAGAGTGGTCCACAGTCTGAGTCTTAATACCTGGTTTTCTTATTGAGGGTCAAAACTCCACCCAATAAAACATTCCTTATGCATCTGCAGCTTTCCTCACCCAATCTGGGAGGCTCAGACAGGCTGAATGGTTGTTCTCCTTACACAAGGAGTCGTCACTTGAGTGCTCACACCCTCTCCAGCCCAACACATCCCTGGTGCCCAGAGTCTGCCCAGCCTTCACAAACACCTTGGTCTTGTTGAATATGGCCAGCCTTGCTTAATTTCTCTGTTCTTGCCAAGACTACCAGTATAAGGAAACTGAAAAAACAACCTTCTCAAATCTCTTGTCTTTCAGAGACAGCCCAGATATTAAGTGGAATTTTTCTACAACGGAACCTACATTTATCCAACTTTTAATTTGAAAACTATTGTTGCTGTAAAGTAATTTGAATGAGCATTTCTCACCAGCTATAAAACAGTAAGGTTTTTTAATGAGTTCATGGCAAGTGCTCTGGGCACATAGATAATGACTACATCTCACTGGGTAGCTGCCCTTAGCCTCTGCCTTGTTAATTCCTTCTGTCCTTAATGATTTTCCCTCATGTTCCCAGCCCAGATACAAAGAGAAAAATCCCAAATCCACTAGTATGCTCAGATGCAAGAACTACAGTACTTACTGTGCTTCTGTCCTTCCTCCTCATAGGCAGGACCAAATTCACCTTTGGTGCAATTTTATCACTGTCAATGGAGTTCCACACTACATGATTTTTAGGTAGTTCCCAGTGGACAGCTCAGCAGGAACTGCTTACATCGAAGCCGATTCCCAAAGCTGCCTCTGTTACTTGTTAGGAGAAAAACTGGAATGAGGATTTTTGATTTTTCAGTATGATGTTCCCAGAAAGTATTTCCCCTCTGAGTAGAAAATAAAATAACTTTAAAATGTACCAAAAGTGACATAAACTGTATGCAGTCTCTTTTTATTGGGCTGCCGTTACTGTTGAGAAGCTGTAAAAGACTGGGGATTTGATTGAGTTGATGTTATTGAGCTTCTCTGACAAGGGTATACCCATCAATAACTTCTGTTATTATATTTTTATGTCCTCCAAAAATAGCTGCTTGTTTGCCTTATGTCTTTTTTTCCCCTCAGAAACAGTTTGTGGAACAGCTCCCTGTAAGGAATAATTAATTTTAGTTTATACATTACAAAATTCCATGAAGTTTGCCTAAATAGGTTTAGAAAGCATCATAAGTTGTTCTCTCTCCATTTCCTTTTCTCATAGTCTATTGCACTATGTATGGAAAAGGAGAAAACTCCCATGCTGGTGTGGATCTGAGACTCAGTAAGGGAATCTGGGGTTGGCCCATGGAACAGCCTACTCCCACCTGGTGATTTCAGGACTTTTACCAGGGCTTGTGGAGGAGATCTAGGAGCCCTTTGGCAAAGAGAAAGAGATCACCATCAAACTCATAACACATATGAGAACAAACAGGTGTACAGAAAACAAAATACGGCTTCATCTCATTTCAAACAGCAACACCAGCTCCCATCAGGAATGTTCTCTGGAGATTAATATCTGCTAGCATTTAATGAGCTAAAGCACAATGTGGGCTATTAACTCCTCTCAGCTGCTTATCGGTTCCCTGGGAAATGTTCTACACCTCACTCATAATTGTTCAATTATACCCACATTGCTGGGTTCTGCAGCCTTGCTGTGACATCACATTTCTGACAGCTGTGTCCAGCAGCCACCAACTAAAAGGCTGCATCCCAGTTCGAAGGCCAGTGGAGAGAGAAGGACATGGGGTCTGGTTGATGAGCAGCTGTGGTGAGTCCTGCATGCCCTGGCTTTCCATCAGAGTGGAGAGTACTGACAGATTCAAGTGGAGAGGAAAGAGGCCTCTTAGATTAGCTGGGGACGGGGATCAAGCCCATGGAAATCAGGAGCCTCCTCCAAGCATCTGCACAGCAGAACATGACAGCTTGAGTCAGTGGTTCCCATGCAGAGGTGCTCAGGAGCCTGACTAGCTGCATTGCATAAGCAAATCTGATTTCTTGTTTTGATTTTCAAAGCCTCATCTTTCAAATTTCCTATGAATAGGATGTAGAAACTGCAGAGTGAATCTCCTATCAAAAGGGTTGCATTGTGAAACCTTTTTTATAAGGTTAAATCACTAGGTCACTGTAATGTCAGCATATTATGTATCTATATTATGTGTATATAGCAGCTCATTTAGTATTTAAATGCACAGTAAATCGAAGTGATAAAAGTTGAGATGAACTGTTGTCATGGCAGAGGATTGAAATGAAAAGCTTCATTTTTCAAATGGGAGAAGTCCAAATGAATCAATTTTGTCATTCTTTCCTTGAAATGTGTCAATTTTAATAGAACTGTCTCTTTAGTGGAAACATTATTCTGTCAGAAATTTTCCAACCAGTCATATACCCAGCAGCAACTGGTAAAAATGGCAGCACTGGCTTTGAAGGCTGTCCCAGTAGCCCTGGGCAGTGTGGCCAGTGAGCCAGCCAGGAACCTCTTTTGCCTGTGAGGAGCTGCTGCTGCTGATTCCATGTGAGGGTGTGGGCAGGTCCTCCTACCAGCCGTGGTGGTGGGGTCTGCTCCCTCTGCACAGCTGCTTGCAGAGTCCTCAGTTTCCCTCCTTTGCCACCTTGAAGATAAGAAATGCATCATTTCTTGCAGTGTCACATACCACAATGCAAATACTCCTCTTTCAGTCAGAAGGGCAAACCACGACATCTCAAGGATTCACATCCTACCCAACTGCTCAGATCTAAAGGGGCAGCTAGATAGGCACATTCCTATCTCTTAGAATTTTGTATTTGTATTTTATGTAAAGGTGTTTTTGCAATACTCTCTTAATTCGGTGTATTAAGTGGAACGAGTCAACATTAAATAAATTAATATTTAAATGCCTGGGGAAAAATTGCTGAAGTTTTGAGGAGTCAAAAGCACATGGGACACTAAAAATTAAGAGTTTGCAAAGCAGATGGCTCTTTGTTGGCTTTTAAGAAACACTCTGAAAAACGAAAATTCTAATAATGCCATGATATTTAAACTAAATTTCATCCACCGAGAGCTACATATGCAAGCACAGCAAATAATATAAAATTAAAATCTCAGTGTCACTTGTTTTCATGGATAACTTTGGATGTCCATGGGAACTCCTGAAATATCTGGAACTATCTAACTCAGGGAACCAGTCTGGAAAGTTTTATCCTGGTTACTGATTGTGAATCAAGGCAGAGTACCGTCACCTATTAAATTTTACACCTATTAAATTCTCATTAGGTAAGCATTTGTATTAGCTAAGTTTAGTCAGAAAAACTGTTCTGCAAGATATCTGTTGTACAGGATCTACTTTTAAAAATTAAAAACTAAATAAGGTTTCTTTTCCTCAATGTAGATTTGAGGTTGTATGTTCAGCTGGATTTGTGACTTGAAAGCTCTAGAAACAACATAGTATGTGCATGAAATTAAAAATAAATCGATTTAATTTAAAAGTATCATGTTAAGAGCAACATCTGTAGACTGAATTCCAGTCTCAAAATAGACTTTTGATCTTCTGTTCCCATCCATTGCAAAGTAAGAGGCTGTTGCTAGAGCAGAATGCAAATCAAGAAGGCAATCTATTTTTCTGTACCAAACCTTATAAACCTCAAAGTCCCTGTGTACTCCTAATCCTGTGCTCAGCTCATAAGAAACAATCCTTAAGAATTCAGGAAGTTGAACGGCATGGAGAGCAGCGGTGCTGAGTGAGAGCCCTGCACTGTTAGGAGGCACATGGCTATCCCCCTCCTGGAGTGGTGTCAGGGCTGTGCTCAGGGCTCTCTCCCTTGCAGGTCTTTGCGGTGGTGGCAATGCAGGCAGTGCTGCCAGGGAGAGGGGCAGCTGGGCTGCATTCAGGCAGCTTTTTCTTTACACATCTCCAAGGCCAAACAGCTCTGCCTTCCTGGTAGAAGATGCTGTTTCTGGTAGATCTTTCTGCTTTTTCAATCCAGGCTTTCCCCTGGACTGACCTTGCAGTTTTCTCTGCTTGCTGTTGTCCCTGAGGCCAAGCTGGGCTGCCTAGAAGGGTGGAGTGGAGCTCAGAGCAAGCTTCACCGCTGAGGCCTTACCCAGTAGATCTCTGTGTTCCGCATTTTGCTCATTATTATTGTTAGTGTTTAGTTATTGTAGTTACCTCAGAGAGGGTCTATATGAACTGCAGATGCATCTTCAGCAGGAGTAGCTAGGAAATGTCCATTGCTTTTTGAATGTCAGGTGCTTTGTAATCTGCTCCCCAGAAAACTAGTCAGAGCTACAGTGGCTCCTTCAGCAGTGATTCCAGGAAAGCTTTCTCCTGCGTACCTGTTCTTCAACATTCCTTCCTGTGAAAGACAACAAGAAGCTTCTGCCATCCTTGGACTTGTAATGCATAAATTGCGCTCCGCTGCTATACTTTGCAAGCAGCAAGGTTTCCAGACCATAATCCAAAACAACTCCCTATAAATGCTAATGGTGGTCATGTGGATAAGTCTTTACTTTCTGCACGTTAAATTTACCCTGAAGGACAATTTCCAAGACTCTAAAACATCAGTGAAAAAGGGAAGGAGGAATATTAAGACTCCCATCTAATGTCAGTGCCTTCTGGCCAGTTTTGTTGCTTCCATTTTTATTCCTTGCCACTGATCCTTAAATAGAATTTATAGTTGTCCATTTTACACTCACCTTTTCATAGGGTCACAGATGTATCCATGCAGAATGAGTACTCTCATGCAGCCAGAGGAAATAAATGCTCTGGGAAAAAGAGCTCCAGGTAAAAAAAAGGAGGATTAAACCTCCTGGAAAAAATCAAGCTTCTCTTATCTGCTGTAAAAAACACCCCAAAGGGACTGAGTAAGTTTTCAGTTTTGCATACATTATGGAGTTAGTTTTGTGGTCAGTACTGCCACATCCAATGTCTTCCTTAGTAAGAACACAGTTTCACAGAATGAATCCAAAGTTTGTGGAGGAGAAATTATGCCTGCCACTAAACTGGCAGAATATCATCTACCATTTACTTATAAAGATCACATCTTTTCATGCCGTGAGAAAAAATATGCAGTCCCAGGAGTGCCATATATAAAGTGAGCCAACACAACACACACACTGTCCCAGTGTGACATTTGAGAGAACTGCAGAAACAGTTATTATACTTCACCCTGTTACTGTGAATCCTTTAAGTGCCACTGCACTGGTGGTGTCATATCAAAGAAGTATGTTATCTCACTGGACTGGGTTTATATGTCAGATGGGTAAGGTACCATTGTTGATGCACCATTTCAGTGAACTCTTTTTTTCTCAGGTCAGAGCTGTTTTCCAGTGTGAAGTGCCCTGAGTGCAATACTGGTCCAGTATGCTGGTGTGTGAAATTCAGCTGTGCTAGGCTGACCCTGGCTAGGTGCCAGCCAAAGCCATGATATTGCTCTCCCTCTTTGGCAGGACAGAGGAAAGGAAAAAGAACAAAACATTCATGGGTTGAGATAAGTGAGAGATCACTAACCAGTTACCATCGCAGGCAAACACACTTGATTTGGGGAAAAAAATTATTTATTACCAATTAAATTAGAATAGGATAATGAGAAATAAGATAAAAACATCTTTCTCCCACCCTTTCCTTCTTCCCAGACTCAAATTCGTTCTCAATTCTCTCTACCTCCTCCCTCCACTGCAGCAGAGGGGAGTGGGGAATGGGGTTTACAGCCACTTTATCACACATTGTTTCTGCCACTCTTTTCTCCTCATAGGGAGATCTCCTTAACAATCTTCCCTGCTCCAGTATGGAGTCATTCCCATGGGGTACAGAACACAGTCTTCCATGAACTTTTCCAACATGAGTCCTTACCATAGACTGCATTTTGTGGTGAAGTGCTCCAGAGTGGGTCCCCTGCAGGGTCACAAGGCCTGTCAGAAAACCTGCTGCACTCTGGGCTCCTCTCTCCATGGTGCCACAGGTCCTGCCAGGAGCAGGTTTCCCAAGGAGCCACAGCCTCCTTCGGGAATCCAACTGCTCTGGCATGGGGTCCTCCAAGGACTTCAGGTGATTCTCTGTTTTGCTGTAGACCTCCATGGGCTGCAGGGTGGCAGCCTGCATGACTGGTCTGCACCATGGGCTGTAGGGAAATCTCAGCTTGGGCGTCTGGAGCATCTCCTGCCCCTCCTTCTGCAATGGACTTGGGTGTCTGCAGAGCTGCTCCTCTCACAGACCTTCACTCCTCTCTTCTCCAGCTGCACTTGCTCTTCACATTGACCTCTTTTTCATTAAATACATTATTCTGGCAGTGCTGACACCATGGGCTCAGCCTTGGCCACTGACAGGTGTGTCTTGGAACCTGCTGGCTCTGACTTCCCTGGACACAGAGGAAGCTTCTGGCAGCTTCTCACCAGAGTCACTCCTGTATTCCCCCATTACCAAAATCTTTCCATGCAAACCAAATACACCAGCTTGTCACCATCTAACCTGATGAGCCAGGGAAACTTTGCTGACAGGAAGCAGTGCCATGCATGTACTTTCTGTGAAGAGATTATGTAGTCTACAATGCCTTCTGCAAAGAAAAACTTCTACAGACCAACAAAGAAACATAGAAATGTAGATGTTCTCCCTGATTTCACTGTGTTTTTAAGGATCTGGAATATAAATTGCTTCATTCAAATTGGCTGAGAGATTTCAAAATTTTTAGAACTTCAGCCTTCAAAATGAAAGATAACACAGTAATTACCCAAGGAAACTAGAGCTGCAAAAATATCTTACTCAATAGAACAGTAGCTCTTATGTGATCTCTGGTACCTTTTTTCATTGCTGTCTTTCTGAGAAGCAGAGTTTAGTGTAACACTACCCATGTTACCTGCTTATCATCACAACACAGTTCAGTGTCAATGGGCAGAAAGTGTAAAGCTTTTGAAGAATTATGTAAAAATATCTAGGCAAACTGATCTTGATTTCAAGAAGTAAAATCTAGGTCTCTGTCATTCCTCCCTTAGCTTCTGCATATCCTTTGGTCAGTCTTGGGACTAGATCTGGAAATGTCAGTACAACCATCAAAAAGATGTTAGGCATTCAGGTGCTGTTTCAGCTGGAGCTGAGCACTGAAGCATGAGGAGGCCCTTTGAAGATCACAGTTTTACTAAAAGCAAGCCTAAAACATGCTAAGGAATGAAGAAAATAGTAGACATACTTTAAAAGATGCCCACTACACTTCAGTTAAGATTACTAAAGTGAAGCACCCAGTCTCCTAAAAGGAAAAGTACATGAAACCATGCAAACATTTGTCCTAATGAAATTTCAGCTCTTTTCTTTTTTTTTTTAATTGCTCAAAAAATTGTATATCTGAAACAGCCACATGCCGGGGTACTTTAAGTGGGAGAACTGGAACTTGGAATTTTTTCACACTTCTTTCACAGTCAGCAGAGGGTTGCAAAAAAAAAGGTTGACTTACGGGTCACTTCTGCTGAAACACTTGCTAGATCACAAGCAGCTGCCAATTGGTTTCAAGGACATAGAAACTATTGACTTACAGTAAGAATGCTGCACACAATTTAATCAGTTGCTCCTCTGCAAAAATGTTTACCTGGTTAAAAGTGGTCTTTTTCATTAACTAGAGAATATACTGAAGAAAAAAATGCTTTGTTATGTCTTTTAGAATAATTTATTAGTTAATAGTAAGATATTTTTATAAATTTATTTTTTATAACATGATAGTTGAATGAAAACCAAAGTGCATAGAAAATTCACAGACAATTCCAAATAAATAAACTTCCTATAAAACCCATAAGATAATTCTCAGACTTCTGAAATTTCTTCTGAAAAATACCACACTTCCTTCAGTACCTGCTCAGATGGCAGAATTAGTGTGGCATTTGAAGACCTTTATGGCAGCAGCCTCCATGTAAGGTTTGCAGTTTCTCTTTGCTGTTGTTTGCACTGATCCAGTGTATAGCAGAGTTGTTTATGGTCAAAACACAAACTTGTTTATGGTCCTAAAAGAAATTGCTACTATTTATATGTAATTCGTCCTGAATGAGTATTCTCCACTGGCATATTTTTTCTGCCTAAAAAGCTCTATTTTAGGATTCTCATTTGTAAAACCAATGCAATAATGGGAAAGCTATCTGAGCTATACCATGATTCACAGATAAGAGTTACACTTCAACTGATGGTCGTTATTACTGCAGAGGACACAAATTAGTTTCAACTTGAGCTTAGGCTTGCTGAACTGGCAGAACACAGTTAAACAGAAGTCTCTGAAGGGAGAAGATAAAACCTTCACTAATATCTGTAAAAAATTAACTTTCCTGAAATGAAAAAAATTAAGGCATGTGAAAAATTCTGAGTGGAATTCTTGTCTCTGGGAAACAAAATTATTAATGGTGGGTTAATCTGCTGCTGCTGCTTATTCCTCGCATACATCTCAGTCTGTAACATTGCAGTCATTTGCTGTGGTGGTGATGGTGCCATGGAGAGCAATGACAGCACTTGACAAATTAGGCATGGAAGAGTCTAACTGAAGCAATATTCTTATTTATATCACTTTGACTCACTTGCAGCCCTGAAACTAGTTAGTGTAATATCTTCTGCTTACCTTGGCTACCTTAAATTGCTCCCTATTTCATCATGTCTTAATGTTGGCTTGAATTTCCAACTCTCCTTATGGATGTCTTGTCACTACAGGCACAAAACAGATCTCCAAATCTTTGCATGACAAGAGTATTTTTTCTTTTGCAGAAACCACTCCATCTTCTTTGTGTTTCCTCTTTACAACAGTTCTATCCTTGATCCTAAAGCTACACCAGAGTTTTCCCCTTATTTCCTCTATAACCTTTCAAAAAATTTGCTGCCTCTCCACCCTCACAGATAAATTTCTTATTCCCATGCTATGAAGGGAAGAAGGTGCAGAAGGCTACTGCAACAATCCATTTCCTGGCTTGTCAGTACTGTCTTGAGGAAGGCAGAGGGCTTGCATTCACGGGTAGAATGAACTATCCATCTAAAAAGAAATTTTAGCAGCACTACTTGTCACTTCAGGTATAATCAAACACAAACCCTTTCTCTTTCTTTGCTGTGAAATACCTGCTAAGATTATCCTCCTTTCTGTTTTTGACCCCTTCTCCAGTAATATCAGAATCAATATTCTTTTGCTCTCTTCTCATGTGAGAAGGAGCCTCCAAAAATTCCCCTCCTCCAAAACAATCTCTTGTCCTAAAGAAGACAAAAAATACATGCTTGTTAAAATCCAGATAGCAGACAAGCTGGAGTTGCTTCATTTCAGGCCAAGTAGTATTGAGTCATCCTTATCGCCCTGTTCCACCTCCTCACTCCGCACATTTTTGATTACCAGCACGACACTTAGGTTTAAATTGCTCTGTGAGGTAGGTAGGTAGGTAGGTAGGTAGGTAGGTACTCTGCCTTGCAGGATCAGGCCCACAAGCTGGATTAGTTTCTGACAGCTACCTCAATGCAATAACAGAAATAACATGTTACTACTTAAGTTGTGGAAAGTGATACCTGCACTTATAGGCTTGTCAGTCTAATTGGCACCTTCAACAGTTAGCATAATTTACATTAAAATAGCTTATCCAGAACAAATTCCTGTTTTGCATTAAAACATCTAGCAAACACAGACATGAGGGCTCAGCCCAACTGGAGACATGAAAGCTATTGATGAAGCAATGTTTCATGGTGTTCAGCACATAGTGTGAGCAACCTAGGAGTTTGGGAGCTGCATAGACACTCCTGAGACAGCAGCTCTGCAGTAAGGAGATTTTCTAGTTAGAAAGGCAAAGAGAGAAGAAAATTAACAAACTTTCCATGGGAGATGGTTGCTGTTCAAAAAATCATGAAAAGGCAGTCTTTTCCCCCTAGCCTAGTGCAGCTTGTAAGACCAGATGGAAAATCATCAGTCCCTCCCCTACAGGGTGCCTTGAGCTGGCCCAGTACTTTCTGGGGTTGAGGAACTGTCCACAGAGGTTTCATGTCAGCAGCATTGCTTGCTCCTGAGCACAAAACCAAGGCTGAGGCCCCTCAGGAAACATCATTTTCATTTCCCTGTTGTTTAAGAAGCAACAGGTCCATGTCAGAAGCTGCATTTGGTGTTTGAGATGCAGCACTTTGTGATGTGGGCACTGCTTGTTGTGGTGGCTGCTGCTGAGGAATGCTGGCTCATCCCTTTGAAAAGAAGCAGACTGGTACAAGACACTCAATGCTTTTGAACTGGCTGGTTTTCACATTCCCGTGAAGCATTGATAACTTTAGAAATATATTTTTAAAATAAGCTTTCTATGGCAATGTGTGAACTCAGAACCAGGTGAAAGCTTGCCATTCAAAAGCCATTTTGAAGGGAGAAAGTATATCCATAGCTATATAAGTGTTTTCCATTAAAAAATGTCCATAGAGTAAAGAGGTGATACTATGCAAAATGAGGTCTATAATGTCAGCTTATAAATTCAGTATACTACCAGCATTTGTACATTATTTGTCCTGGTCATATTGGGGTTTTGAGTAGTGTGAAAAAACACCTTATTTATGTTCTTCTGATCCAGTGTTACAATCTCCCATACACCCCTTGCAAGTCATATAAAACAACAAAACCAATTCTGTCTCCACAGGCTAATGTGCATTGGCCTCACTCTTGCCACCTGATACTTAATGTTCTCCCTAAAAATTTGCTGATCCAGCTTGACCTTCATCTCACACATAACATCCCTTCTCACACAACTTTACGGCCACCTCACCAGCAATCTTCAGTTCAGACACAGTCTGGGTCCTTGCTCCTCTGCCACACATTCATCTTTGCATGCATCAGTTCAGATTTTCCGTTCCTCCACTTCGGTGGAATTCAGTTATATTTAATTGAGTTATCCCTGACGTCCTGCAGTGACAGAGAAGAGACCTGGCCAACCATCTTTGTTTTGTCAACTCTAATTCTCAGTTACACTTTTATAACTATCATGTCCAATTCACTGTCTGTTTCAGGGCAGGGCTGGACAAATCTCAATGTGAATGGCAACTAGTACTCAAATGGCTTATTAGACCAGTCCCTGGAGTCTCTGGCAGAGCACCAGCCCCCATCGAGCTGGAAGATGTTCAAGCACCAAAAAGACTTTGCACTGAAGGGCATCCAGTTAAAACAGACAAGAAGGATGGCTGCAGGGAAGTGGTAGCATATCGAGGATGTGGAACTGAGGAAATGCTGATTTACCAAACTGATTTAGAAGAAAACATCTATCATTAAGGTTTGACTCTGTGCCTCTTCTCATAACAGTACTCCTCTTGCCATCCACAAGGTCATTTTAGAAACTCATTTCTTCTCCATTCTCATTTTTTTCTTTTTTTTTCCCAGCTTGGCAGGGTTAGAGTTGAGCCAGTTCATTACCCAGTGCAAGGCTCACTGTCGCTGCTGAAGTCAGCAAGGGCATGCTGGTACACACACCTTCATCATCTTGAGCCTGATGGCTTATATTTCCAAGAAATGCAGGGTTGTAGAAAGGGTAAGGATTTCTCAAGATTTTATGGACACTTGAGATGGCATTTGATGAGTTCTTCTTTTCTGAGAACATTGTTAGTGCCGTCAGAGTAATAGCATGGGAAAAACAAAAGCAGACAATCTTTTTTTTGCCTCTTAAAGATTTCAGAACAGAATTATGAAACTGACATAGGAAATATGGATAATATGGATCTGTATACATGCTTACCCTAACAAATTAAAATGGCTGGTAAATTTTTTTGAAGACTATTTATTCTTCATCACATGACTCAGTACATCAGAAAACTTTTTCAGTATATGTGCATTTTTAAAGACTAGCTAAAGTTCTCACTTCTTAATGCAAGAAAGTATAAATGTAGTTTGTATTTTATTGCATTACCATTATTCATTGTGTTTTATTGGTCTGCTATCTTTATTTTATTGGTACTGTATAGTAAAATCTTTGAGTATGTTATGCTTTTTGAAAGGAAAGAATTAGCTGCCTTCTATTCTACAATAAACAGATGTAAAACACAGGGAGCAATAAAAGCACATTGGTCTTTTAGTAAACAGCTGGATGTGATATCAGGAGCAGAGGTTCAAGCTAAATAAATTAGATTTTTTTAAACAAGAGGTGAAAAATAATCCTTCAGAAAGTAAGACCTAAATTTGATACAGTAACTGTCTAAACATATGTCTTTACAACCAAACCAAGCATTGTAAAGCAAAGGGACTGTATCAAAATTTCTTAAGCCTGCATTTCTCTGGCATGCTCTGAAAGCATGGCAAACAACAAAGCTGATGGAAAACACTACTGAAAATGTCAAAATCCAATTTTCTTGCATTTGTGGTATTTTTTCTAGGGAATGCTGTGATCTCTTTTGCTCCTCTGCTGCTGCTGTTTATGCATATATTTAATGTTGTTCCTGCGAACACTCTCATCAAATCCTCTAAAATTGATCGTAATTTTAGAGTTAAAAGGGTAGAGGAGAGCTTGCAGGGTTTGCATTGTACTTTACTCTTACAGTCCTAAACTACAGCTAAAAATTTTCTACACTTTACCTTGAGTAGTGTTCTTCCAATCCCTTGCAATATTTTGAAACTTTGCAAAACTAAAAAAAAAAGAAAAAGAATAATTTTCAGCTTTGAGGCTATATTTTCTTAAGCAATTTTGAGCCTTAATTTTATTTAGAATAAAGCATAATCAAAGCTGAAAATTATCCTTCTCATCTAAATTTGCCTCTATGGATTTCTAGACCTCAATATTCCTTGTTAAAGGACAATGTTTTCTGTTGCTTCACCTACAAAATATTTGAAAAAACAAAACCTGTCTTATGAAAAATTAGATTGAGATGCTGAATTACTTAGTAGACCATTGCTTCTATGGATACTTTTTATTGTGTTTTGCACCCTTCTGTGTACAAAAATCATGTCATGCTGGTAAATGCTGTCCAAGAAGTCTTCCTGCCCAGACTGATTGTTTTGGATTGGTGTTTTGGTTTGGGTTTTATGTTTCGAAGGGTTTTTTTATGTCTTCCATTAGTGCTTAAGAGGAAATACTACATATTTAATGTAAAAAATGTTTTTATGCAGAATACTGTATATTAAGTATTTTGATTTGTTATTTGACCTTTGAACAGATGGACCTTCCAAGATTTACAAACCTCCCTCTCCCTTTTCTAAATTGATCTTGTAACTGAACCTCACTTTGTTTTTCTTCCTTAAAAAAAATAAGTAAAACAGGGAGAATCACAAAATCTGTCATCACATCAAAGTTTTCTAATTTCACAGGAATGAAAATGGCACCATTTCCAAAAGACTTCTACTGTTTTTTTTAAATAAAACTTTTCCTGATCCTTTTCCTGTATCTGCGGTCTCCAGAATTTGTAATCCATTGAACCATTCATTTGCACAAACTGAAAAATTTAAGGTACACTTTTGTTATAAATCTGGACTCAAAAATTAATATAACCTGATAACTTTAATGACCTAACGCTCAACCTGCAATATATAAGATAGTACAGATATGCTCTACATAGTTTCAGTCCCTAACAATTATGTATTTCAGCCTGGATACTATTAAAAATATTAATACATCTTTAAAAATAGGTAATAGATACATTTCTATTTTCATATCTATTAAAAGCATTACCAAAATGCAGTTAAGATGCATGCTGGTATGACATATTTCTAGTTTGGGCAGAGGTACAGATTAATGGTTATTCATAGGAGGCCAGCTTTTTAGTATAAAACTCTAACAGTGAAAAATTACTTGATGGGAAAATAATTAATGAGGCATCACTGGTGTGAAGATCTGTCTAATGTCAGCTATTAGGCATCAAAGCAGTTAAATCTGTGCATAGCTAATAATGACTGGAAGGCAACTTCCTAGGAAGTATGTTCCTTGAAGAATAGATTATCCACTCTTTGCCTTCAGCTTGCATTACACTGACATAACTTGCATTATTGGAAATAAAATAAGCCCTAGCAAGCAACAGAGACCCATGTTAATCTAATAGATCATGATATAAAATTGCCACTTCTTATTAAACTTTTTAGTATGGCAAAAACCCTGTTCCCATGTTCTAGATCTTTGAAGAATATGTCAACTTCATCGTTGCCTGTGCTCAAAATTTTCACATATATTTGAGCTAAACAAAAAAATTAAAATTACGTTGCATTTCTAAGTAAACACATTTCTCATCCTCCTTAAAGTGGGGCCCTTATTTCATATGTCAGCTACTGCAACTTTCTTCTCTATTTCTTTGTAAAATGCAGTCTCAGCCTTGCTCCCATCCAACCCACACTGACCACTGAGATTTCCCTGTGCTCGCCATCCCTGGGCTTCCATTGCCTATCTAATTGAACCACGCTGCTTGATTTCCTTCTGTAAGACTGCTGATACCCATCCTGGCCATATGCACTTATTTCTTATGAAAACACCAGCCTCTGCCCAGCCTACATTTATTTCTCTTGTTACCCTTCAGACACGAAGGCTTTGTGTTTCTGGCACACTTCATACTCTTACAAGAAAGGTCCATGATGAGTCACAATGCTACCTCATTATTTTTTTCCCCTATCTTCCCTATAATGTTCCTTTGCTCTGATGTCTATAGAATTTGGACAACAGCTTGCTTAGAGTATATTTTGATCAATAAATACTCTTTCTTGAGTCTTTCTTAGCCTTTCACTTAGCCTAAGCTTTTACAGAGAGAGGATGTCTTGTGGTCCTTAATGTGACCAGCACAGTGGGTCTTTGTCCATGAATTAGGTGTCTAAATGTTATAATATTCTGAATAGTAACTTTTATTCTCTATGAGGAGGTCACTACCCATGAAACAGACATATAAAGAGGCTTCTAGAAGCTTGAATTAGGAAGAAATGTGTTCTAGGTAATTTTCATGTTAAAGCCTCAAGGAAGCAGCATGATTGACTTTTGTACTGGGATTTCCCATTGTACATCTCTATTTTATATGCCCAAAGAAACCTGCACATCAGACTTCAGTTTGCCTTGCTCTTTAAAAACTGCAGACTGCTTCAGGCTCAGATTAGAAAAACTATGTAGAAGAAAATTATGTAAAAAATACTGTAGAAAGTTTGTTTAATCCTATCAGTTGATCACTATCTCATATGCTGAAGCACAAATGTTCAAAACCACTATATTTCTCAAACAAAAACAATTATTGTGTGCATGACTATAATTGAGGAGATTTTAGAGGGAGGGAGAAGTAAAACAAAACAAAACAAAATCCCAGAAACATCTTTTTTTCTACATTTCTTTATTTTTTCCCATTTCCTCTCATTAGGAAAAAGCAAAGAACAGAAATAGTCACTGACCTTGGAACAGAGATTAGGAAATAAGAAAGACATTTTTTACCATCAAAGAAGCAGGTGTAATGGCAAAACCCAGTAGTATTAAGCTGGAAAAGCCCAGTAAGTGAAAGATAAAATGTATTCATTACATAAATAGCTGTTGCTAGTTTCTGCAGGAAAGAAGAAAAGTACCCAAGGCAATGATGCCTTAGTTACTCTTGAAAAATGAAGATTTTACCTTTTTTTTCTGTAAGTGAATGGAGTGCTACGGGGAGGAACATGATGGAAAAGCCTAAGAGTGTATTTCAATAAAAAGAAATGGCTCTACGAATGAACTCTGTGGCACTAGGAGGCAAATACAGCGATTACTAAGTCTAAGGGATGACAAATACAAAATGTCAGCATATGTTCAGACATTCTTGAAAGAAAAGGTCATGAAAAATGACAAATAAAAGACACGTGTTTGCTGTGAAAAGATATTCTAAGTCAAAGCTAAAAACCTTTAAATAAAAGATGCTTCCACAAGAAGAGTGTGGTATCCAGAATATCTAGTATATGTCCTAATCCACTCACTGTCTTATCAGTTAATAGAAGCTATGGAGATATAAAATATTAAGTGTAATCTTACATCCTTTTAAAAAAACTCAAGCATGAAGAAACATCTTTGTACAGAATAAAGATTTTAGTTGAATGAAAGGAAATAATTAAAAAAGAAATCAATAAGGCCACTTTTCTTAACAATACCTTCAGAAGGGCTGTCAACTCTTTAACTTTTTCATGCCAATAATCTTCCTCTCTTTGATTTTGGTTTTGGTTTTCCAAACAAGAAGTTTCTTCTCTTGTTTGACTAACACAACCTAACCACATATGGTGTCGTTGGAAGTGTTACACCACTAAGATAAGACCAGCTAAGTGACTTCCTGAGCAAAAGATCATATCTTTGACTGTATCATAAAATCTGATAACCCTCTGTGGAGAAGTGGCAATGAAGCTCCTTCATACTGCAATAAATTAATGTTGCCAGTGTTATTTGTTTTTCAGGTGCTTGTAATAGCAGCATATTTTGCTTTTGAGATTCCTGGCACTGGAAGGTGGCATTCAGAGGTCCAGCATCTAAAATGCTCTGGGCTGCCTCTCTGGCACTGAACTCACCTCAGCAAAATGCTGCGGCCTTGCTCAGGGAAATATGAGAACTCAGACATGCAGTTTCTTGCATTTTTCATAACAGCAACAATCAAAAAAATAGTCTAAGAGCTCTCATTTAAAGAAACACTACCCAAACAGAGATTATCCAAAGTCCAAGATCACTGTTGATAGAAAGAAGATAAATTCCCTTATCTTGAAGGCACACACTTTTCTTATTAATATGTTGTGCCAGCGTCATTCCTGAGCCCTACTAGGAATAGGTCCCTGGATCTTCTGAGCATATCTTGAAGATATAGAGGGAAAGAATGCACTAAGGATGCCTGGGGCCACCTGACTGCTAGCAACTTGTTCTAATTCATGCACATTGATGTACACTCAGGCATTCTCATTACCTGGTGGCAAAACTTCACCCTTTGAATCACTGAGGGGCTGTCATCACCTTCCACCAGCACTAGGAGGTGTTGAACACCTGACTGAAGGACACCATGAGAGCAAGGAAGAAATCATTGTGTAATCAAGGTGTTCCTTGAAAATAAGGAGTCCTAGTCAAATTTAGTTCCTGACCAAATATTTAAGGAGACTAAATATTTAAAGACAATCTGTTATTAAGAGAAATATTAATACAATTTGTTGTTCTACTCTGCTGTCTTGGTAGATAACTTAACAATCAAATATCCAAATGTTGTTCCATTAAGAAAAATGCATGTTTATATTCAACAAATTTGATTTTATAATTTAATGCTAATTTTGTAGCTTATTGACAGTTTAGTTAATGCCTCTTGCATCTTCTCTGCAATTGTTTGACAACATTGCCTTATGACTTCCCTGAGCTGTCAAACACACTGAATCTAGATCTTCACATGAGTACGCATGAATGGTTCAGTAGCTTCTGTGCACAGGAAAGCCAAAATGATGAAACACAGAAATGGAGTTAGAGGCATAGATAACCAAACTCAATTACTCCACATAGTTTTCACTCTGTTGACTCTGGTAATTTTAATTGTTTTCAATCACAAACAAGACAAAGGTCAACATGAACGTGAATCATACTGTGTCATGTGGTTCTTGCAGACTTACAAACAGGTTTGTCAGCATTTCTGGCAAAGAGCAGCTGCAGGATGATACCAAATGTTTTATGTCTAAAGCTCATTAGTTGTTTCTTTGCTTTACAAAAATAGAAATCTGTGCATGCTTGGAAACAGGAAGCTCTGAACTTAAACTGTACATCACACTCAGCCATCTTCTCTTGAAATGTCTCCTCAGATAAGGTCACTAAGAAACTTACACTGATCCATTTAAATTACAGAATGAGGAAGTAGGTTAGTTACAAAGAAAATGGATCTATTCCTCTTAGCAAGAATCAGTCTGCCTGGTAGTTTAGTTGTAAATAAAATGTAGCAATAGGGGATGAGGGCAGACACCGATGTATATAAGTTAGGAACAAAGATTTCTTATGCTTTCTATACTATTGCCCTCACTTTCAAATCACTCTGACACTTCTAACTATAATGAAGATTTTATTTTCATAAATCAAATTTTCAAGAAATAATCAAATGAGTGAAAAAGATAGATTTTAAAAAAAGAGATCAGATATGTTGTCTAAAATTAAAGTCCTGTTAGGAACTGCTTAGAAGCATAATCTCCCTGTTTCCTTAACTTTCTGTGTTTGCTGATTACAGAAATAATTGTTTTAGTTGTTGACACATACAAGGGCTTGTCACACCTTACAATTTATAACCACTAGATTTTTTTCCCTTTGGCATTATTTGTACACAGTGTAGCCAGAATGACTAAAAGCTAATGTATGCTCTTCTGAAAGTTTTATTTGGGTTACAAATATATCTTAGGCCTGATTTCCTCAAAATCTATATGCAGAAATAGATTAATGACACAGGATCCTAAATGATGAAACAACAGAAACTGCCAAGAGGCCAAGGGAGTGTTCACTTTCTGGCTTGCTCAGGATAGAAGCAGGATGGTCTGGAGGCAGGGCAATGCAGTAATTAAATGGGCACTGCCCAGCAGGAATGGACACAGCCAAGCCGGCCACTGTATGTCCTTCTAAGATCCTGAAGAGGATTGCAAATAAAAAGACTGGCCAACTCTAAGCCAGTAATGACCCCCTTCTGACTGGCAGACTGGGGAGAGAATTCTTTCTTGTAGCCACACAGACTTCCAAAACTGGAAAAATGGGGGAAGATTGCCCCTTTCCCCCTGCAACTGCAAAAACATCAAGAATAATGACAATGTACATCAGGGCCCAGGTTTTGCTAAGACACCCTCAATGCTGTGATGAAAATCACAGCAAACCACAGAACACAAAAAATCAAACGCAAAATTTAAAGAATAACTATTCCTGTGCCAATCTTCGTGGACACCAGGAGGAAATATCAGGAGGTATTAATTTGCCTGTGCAGACTTTAGCAATGATTGTTTTGACACCATCTCAGTACTGCATCTATGAAAAGTCCCCTCAGGGTATGGGTAGGAAGTGAGTGCAATGTTACATTTTCAGTGTGTGATAACTGAGCAGTGTCCATCACCTCTGCCTCAGACCCTCATAAGCTTTAATGCAATTGCTCTCTAGTGGTGCTGTGAGGATATGTAATGCTGCAGCTCTTGCTTATTAGTGCAGAAAGTGATGTATTGGAAGGCTAAGGTCTACGTGTTAAGATACTTAATTACAATTAGCTCTATTTAAAAGAAACCCAATCAGTAGGATACAAGTATCTTTATAGATTCAAAGATTTTGTTGAAACAGTTTATCTACAGGTGCCAAAAGGAGTAATGGGATCCAGAGGACTGAACCCTATTGCATGCCCATTTACAGATCTAGTCTGGTTGGTTATTTCCTGTATCTCAGTATTTAATCCCCTTGTAGAGAAATCTGTATTTAGTGTCAGAAGTGGAGATGAAGTTATTTACTGACTGTAAAGACAGTCACCACCTAGCCTGAGAGAATTTATACAAAGTTTATTATTAACCTAGGTATGTAACTGCATATTTTTTATTAGTTTCTGACATATGTGTCCTAACATGTGCTTGTGTTACTTTACTTCTCTCCATTTCAAAACCTATGAACTGGAATGAAACTAACTTTGTGTTTGAATGAATCTTTAGGGCAGAAGTGTAGTTCATTAACACAGAAAATCCTTTTTTTTTTTTCTTTAACATATGCAAAGCCTGCTGTTAATCTGCTTGTCCTTGTGATACAAGGAACTCCATGAAGGTTTCTTTGCCTGCTGTGAAAAAAATGTTGATACAGATGAATGGGAACACTTCACAGAAAATTGTAGTAGATTTTGGCTACTACAGTTTTGTTTCACCTTCTGAGTTACCTCTGATGTAGATGATATTCTTCCTCTTGCTTTCAGTGTTGCTCACGAGACTGTTCAGAGAGAATTACTTTATTATTATTGTAATTGCTTCCCATTTGGACTGCTCATGATTATATCCAAATTCCTCAAAATCCACCAGTGGTGTTCAATGAACCTTTACCGGCTAGAATTTAGAATGACAACTTCCCTTTTGTTCACAGTGTGTTGTCCTGGGCACACCTGAATTTCTTTCTTCTGCTTTGGCTGACATCTTGATGTGTACTTTAATGTAAGAGCAATTGTCTACTAGGACAACATCAGCCTTCAGTGTAATGAAAGGTTATTTTTGGGTTGGAAAGCAACACCGTTTTCTTTTTTCATCCATAAATTCTCAGATTAATTCAGTCTGCATCATGAAGCTCCAGATTACTCTTTAGTTCAGCCCTGAGGCCTTTGCCAGATCATTGAAAAGATAGAAGCCATCTGTAAAATCTGTATCTCTGTGCAAACTTCCTTAAGACTGGAGCCATTCAGATCTGAGGCTTTGATTTGCATGACACACTTCTGAGTATTGACATTTGGCTGAGTCAAAAAACACAAGTTAAGCCAGCCCAGATCTTTCCTCTCCACCTGTTTGTACAGAGCTGCCAAGCAGAAAAATTAAATGCTTATATTATTAAATAAGAATTCCTGTTAAAACTCCTGGGCTGTTGAATTCTGCAGTTAGTTTTCATTTAATTGGTTCTATAAAAATGGTTACTAGAATCTCTTATCAAAGCTGGGTCTCTGTTCAAGGATATTGAGAGAACACCACCAAATCTGGCTTCTCTTTTGGGATACAGACTCACAGAAGAGCAGAGGCTGGAACACACAGCTGGAGCTCATCTAGTCCTGTCACTGCAGCTCTGTGGTGGGGTCATGTCTAATGCGGATAATGTACAGCCCTAACAGAGGTATCATTTGGACCAAAAGCTTGGAGACAGGGCTTGGGTACCATCACTGCACAGCCCTTGAAGATAGTTCAGAGCCCACTAAGTTCTGCTGTGTCTGAAACTCTGGGGCAGGCTGTGTCTCTACTGCTTGTCCAGGCCATTACATCTATTTTACAGCACCAAAAAGAGCAGCACACAGGAGCATAATGAGATAGCAGTTGTGAATATAAGGAAGGAGAAGGAGGGTAGTGGCTCTGGCTTTGAACAGAGGAAACCAATTACAGCCAGCAGATGGGGAAACATCTCTGTCGATCTCTGGCAGCTTGGGGTGACACTGACCTCCCCCTCCCCCTGCCCTATCACATCAGGGAAAACAAATCTAACAGCTGATGGTTAAGTAGGCAAGAGAAGTGATCAAACACCTCCCAGTTGTGCCAAACAGTAGGCACAGCTGTATGTGTATCGCTAGACTGCTTTCTCTGCAGAGAAAATCAAATGGCACTTCTTCAGCTCAGACTGGGCTGATATTTCGCATCTCACTTTCAACTCTTTTTGATCTTCAATCTGTTGACTGTATTTCCCTCCAAAATAATGAGGAAACCTGCTGAGGAGCCACAAACACACGAGAGATGGAGGAGAGAACAGCACAGCCCCAGGCTCACTCCAATGGCAATTTAATGGGACCTCGAGTGACATGTACTTTAAGTGGTTAGGGGACCCTTTAGAATGTAAAATCTTATTTCCCTTGGAGAAACTGCACTATATATCATTAAGAGAATTACAGGGACTTACTGATATGCTTTCTCAGTCATTATTTCACAGATGTTCATGCACCAAGCATCAAATCGTGCAGCAAATCATGGGCTTTGAGACAGAGAAGTAGAATTTGGCACAGTTTTTCATTTGAATAACTATTTTCTGAAATGCAGAAAGCAAATCCTTGCTACTGCTAAGAGGGGGTCCTTTTCCTTCAGTTAGCATGAGTATTTTTTTTTTCATATACTGCCTCTGTTAAATCATCCCCATTCAAACACCTTTTTTCCTCCTTAGAGGTTAAGCTACATAGAGCCTATAACACATTACAGTTTGTCTCAGAAATGTTAAACTCAGTGTCTCAGTTCTCAAGATTAGGTGGCACAAGGCCAGTGTGAATTCATTCCTGCAGTGGATTCCTCTTTGGCTTAAAAAGTAACAAATCCTGCTGAAAAAAAAATATCACAAGAAGTGGTGAAACATTTGGAAGCAGGAGAGCCTGTGAAGAGGCAGCACTGCCCTCTGTATGACATTCATATACCACAGTGGAAATATGGTAGGTATATGCTGAAACTAATTTTCTTTGAGGGATTAGAGAGAAAAATAAATGGGTGGAGAAGTGGGAAGGAATTAGATTATGTTTTTGTGATAAGAAGAGAATCTTTGAAATAATAGTTCTCTCAGAGACTGGAAGGGAGAATACACAGGGACAAGGATGGGGAGAAAGCTCTTGCAAGGAAACACATCTCAGGAATCACTGGGAGCATTTTGCATGACAGCCTAAAGGGGATGAAAATATTTCCTAGACCTGAAATAAAAAACTTAACTGAGAAAAGAAACCAGCTTTTTCTGGTATTCCCCCATCCTACTCCTCACTGGCACTGGTATCCTGAAAGCTGTCTAGTCCTGCCCTTTTCTGTCAGACATGCAAATCCTGGGGCCAAGCAGAATTTGGGTTTTGCTTTTCCACTCCAAGGGCTTGACAGTTATTTTGTTCTTCTTTTCCCATCCACTTTCTAGATATAATTTCAGAGCTATTTATCTATTCAGTATTAGCTCTCTGTCTTCTGTCAATAAATCAACACTGATCTCCATCTTCTTATTCTTTCAATTAATGCTTGCTTACTGAGCAGCATATGCAGAGAAGTTTTACCAAAGACTGCTCCTGAATGGCTAATGAAGCTGGGGGGCAGTGGTGGGAAGGGTTGGAAAAAAACCTGGGGGACATTTCCTTCTTTATTCCTTTATTTCATTTTATATGTCCTCTTTGCTATAAAAGAGAGTGTTGAAGACAACCTTAGAGAAAAGGAAAGAAAGAGTCAGAAAAAGACAAATACCATCCCTAACTATCTGAATGGCCACAGCATACACAGGAGAATACATTTATTTTCCCAGGCCAGCTTAGCTACAGGCTGCTTCCAGCAGTCCTTTTTCTTCTGGCTGCACAGCTTTGATGCTGTCTACAAGGAGCGCCTGGAGAAAAAGTTGCTTATGTCACGTTAGAAGAGAAGGGAAATAAGAGGGAGGGAAGAGAGCCTAGGCTCATCTGCACTCTGCAGCTGCCTCAGTCTCTGCTCTCAACTCACTGATTCCTGATTTTCTGCCCCTTAAAAGACTTTTTTCATTTTGGTTGTCACCCATGCAGGAGTTGCCTTTATATTCCTAGCTGCCATCCATGGCCTCAGCATCCCACATGACCCTGTTGCCTGCACATGGTTGCAAACCAGCAAACTCCTCCCAGTGGCTCCTACTTTCCTACTTTCACCCTAAATCCCAAGCACCATCAGTGTACCCCAGTCCCCACCCCAGAGACTACTGACAGCCCCAGCTGATGCCCCATCCTTGGCCTGGTGACAGGTCAGTGCTGAATATGGGTGAAAAATCCAAGTTGCATTACACAGTCTGACACCGGATGCTGAAATACATGAGAAAGTCGAAGTCTCAGCTTAATAAATTACATTTTAAGGAGACCTGTGCTTGTGAAACCTGAACTCTGAGTGGGTCCCACCAGCAAAACATCTTTCACTGGGCTGTGTCTCAGAATGCCTGGCCAGGCAGCTGCAAAATCTCACTTTGACGTAAAAAGAGGATTTCCTGCTGAGGATCAGTAATAAATGCTGATCCATTAAGTTATTTTGGCCCAGGCTGAGATGTGGAGGAGAAGTGCATTGAGAAATAGGTTTTTTTCTTCTGGCAGAGGAGGAAGGAAATTCTGAGGGCAAAAAAGGGACTTTAGGCTGAGTCTCAGGGACTTGGGGCATGCCCACCAGAGTCTTGGAGGGTTGTTTGCTAATTAGCATAACAAGACTCAAGGCAATTTGCAGAAACTGTGTTCACAGTCACAGTCTGAGGTGTAGTAAAGCACAATGGGCATAGGTCAGCAGGAAACAGCACTCTGGGTATGGGTAACAGCCTGCATTTTAGTACTGTCTCACAAAACTCATTCAACCAGAAATGAAAAATAAAAGCCACAGTTACAGGAAGGATGCAGTGACCCTGAAGAGGACTCAGGGCACTGATGAACTGGACATGTGGGCTTAGAATTCTGGTATGGTCACCATAGTCCTGGGAGGAGTAAAAGGGGAATATTAAGCAGCATAACTGACATTATGCTTCCACTGTATTCCTCATCTGCACAGGCACAGCTAGAATGCTTTGTTCAAATTTGGTGTTACAGATCAAACACTATACAGATAAATTGGAGAGACCAGGGCAATGAGCAGCTTGCAGAAGCAGCTCTGGAGACAAAGAGTGAAAGAACCCAATGTATTTTGCTTACAGAGATAAACAGTGACTTGGTTACAGTCTGTAAGTACAAGAATAAGGAACAGAAATGTGGTAATAAGGTCTCTGAAGTCTAGCAGACCAATGAATAACAAGGTCCTGAGTGGGTAATGAATCCAGATAAGTTCACAAACCTTCAGAAACAAAGTTGAAATTTTAGTACAAAAGATAATTAACAGTCAAACAAAGTTTTGTAGTTTGCAATGGATCCTCTATCATTGGAAAAAGTTTAGTCATTGTCAGACACTTTTCTAATAATGGCTTCAGCGCAAGCAGGAATTAATTCAGCCCCAGCTTCTGTTACAGATGAGGTCATGAAGGGCCGTTGATCAATTTTAACACCAGGATTAATGAACATATATTCATCCCATAGTCTCTGGGTGTACAATTTTAACATCTAGGCTTAAAAGACCAAGATTCCCACCAATTCTATCCTAAAACTCCCCAACAACTCAGGGAGATGTTCTCTAGAGGAGCTTGAGCCATATTATCAGGTGATTTTAGGAAGGATAAAACATTACTCAGAAAACCAAATTTTCCTCAAAACCTCCGGAGGAGAAAAGATGGTGAGAGCTATTTAAGGCTCTTCTGCTGCCACATGTCACACGTTGTGACGCACTCTGTCAGCGTGGTTACACAACACCACCACCTCCTCAGACACAGCCGCCTTTCCATGGAGGGCCTGTGCCCCCCCTGCCACTCCCTGGCCCCCCACCATGCCAAAAGCAAAGGCATAAAACTCTGCTGATATCTGTCAAACCCATCAGTTGTGAAGCAGTGATGCATTCTTCCCTTCCTACAGGCTTCTTGCCTCTCTTTGGCACATAAAACCCTTGCTGTGATCAAAACACAATTGCTATTTTATTTGTGTTAATTATTTACTGACATTTGATTTGGAGTTCTAGAGAAGTACTAGAGGATGATGGTGTTGCAGAGGAGAGAATCTATCCAGCAGTTGTTCCACCTCCTGGCACCAGAGCATGAAGCTATAGAGAGAAGGCAGATAAGCTGCACATCCAGTTTTGCATACAGCCCTTCTGCAGCCTGACACTCGTGAGCAGCCCAGGTGAATCACCGAGTCTGTTCTTGCAGCAGCAGAGCTGGAGAGCTCTGAAATGCTGTTTTGCAGCAGTATTTTGGTCAACACAAAAAAAAAATCAAAAAATGAAATGTTGACTATGATAGATAGCAGAAACTAGATAGAAAAACATGTAAGTAATTTAACAGGAGTATTTTTTCTGGTTTTTGACTGAATGAAAAGCACTAAGCTTAAAATATGTACTGCTATGGTTATGATTTCTTTTTTAAAATGTTTCCAGGCTTTAGAGATATGCATGTGTTTACATAATAAGCTACTGGCATGAATATGAATATATATATATACACATATACATATATATATATATATATATATATATATATAACAAATAAGGCTGCATAAGGCTACCAAGAATCTCAAGTGTTGCCCAGTGTTTTCCAGAATAGGACAGTGCTTTGATATATATATATATATATAACAAATAAGGCTGCATAAGGCTACCAAGAATCTCAAGTGTTGCCCAGTGTTTTCCAGAATAGGACAGTGCTTTGAAGCATTTATGGTTGTGTCACTTTTTTTCCCTTTAAATTATAATCTTATAGTGTGGGTGTCTGATTTTTGAATGAATTTAGAGTGGGAGGGAAAAACAAAGATCAACTATTTCTGACCTTGAGACTAAAGGAAAATATTGTGTTCTACCATTTTAAAAGTACATGTTCAAGCATTTACTTAAGCAACTCAGACAGCCCTGTGGTTCTTTGATGAGGGAGCCAACTCAGGAGGAAAGAAGCTATATCTTGGGTAAACTGCCTAAATAGAAATTAAAAGTCTTTCAAAATGTGCATGTTCAATGCACAATGAGGATTCCAGCTAAACACCCCCACCATTCTGTCACACTGTGAATAAACCAGCTTGGGACTCTCAGGCAAAGGGATGTGCCTGCACTTGCTCTGTCTGTCATGCATGGCTCTGGCTGGGCCATGGGAATACAGGACTCATGGGAATACAAGGAACTGAAAGCAGCTGTCTCTGCTTTCATGTCCAGCCACTATAAAGATAAACAACATGACCTGACCCATGTGCATACGAAGGGAGATCAAATGAACATTAAATCTAAGTTTATAGGCGACTGGATGAAAGGCATCTTGAATTTAGGATGACTGTAACTTTGAGGACTATGTTAAAGTTTCATAAGTGACATTAGTGGTAATGCTGAGTTTGCAAATTTGCCATTCTCTGGAAAAAGAAAAAACACTGAATTTGGAAAGTTTATTTGTAACAGTAGAGTCAGACTCTTTAAAATATCTTATCTTTAATTTTTTATTTAAATTTTTAATATTCTCCTTGCACAAACCAAAGGGAGAGGAATACCCTACAATTATTTTGATAATTCAAACCCAATGAATGTCTTCCCAGGCAAGCTGTGTTTTCTTTCTAAAACAGCTTCACATAAAAATATCTCTTCCTTCTCCTTTACAAAATACAAGTACAGCAAGCTTTTCCAGAAACAAAGATCAAACGTGGTACTCAGATCTGTGCCCTCTGGGATTAGTCATGTTTTCAGAAGCTGCTAAGAGCTTTCCACCCTTCTAAGCTGGCAGGAACCCAAAGCACACAGGAACCTGCAGCAAGTTCCCAGTTTAAAACTGCACAGGGCTGCTTCTGTTAGGATGTCTGAGAGCAGTACACTGATATTTTGCTTCAAATACAACTCTCTAATCTCTTTGCAGAATCCCACAATGGCTGAGACTGGAATGGACTTCCAGAGGTCACTCGGTCCAACCCTCTCCTGCTCAAGCAGTGTCGCCTATAGCCAGCGGCCCAGGATCATGTCCAGAGGCTTTTTGGTGTCTCTGGCAGTAGAGACTTCACAACCTTCACTGCTGATTGTGGCAGTGCTCAGGAACCCTCTCAGTGAAAAAAATGTTTCCTGTATTGTATGGGAACCTGCTGTATTTCAGTTCATGTCCACTGTCTCTAGTACTGTCACTGCTGAAAAGCACCTGGTTCCTCTTTGCATTCTTCCTTCAGGTATTTATGTCCTCTGGAAAGAACTTTCCAATCCTTTTCTTCTTTGGGCTAAACAGTCCCAGATCTCTCAGCTTTTCCTCATATGTGAGATTGCTGAGTCTCTTCATCATCTACATGGCTGTACATTGGACTTTCTCTAGTATGTCCATGTCTGTCTTGTACTGAAGAGCCCAGAACTGGAAAAAGTGCTCCAGGTGTGACCTCACCAGTGCTAAGTAGATGGGAAGTTTATTATTGCCACTTGCTGACAATAATCAAGGACGCTCTTAGACTTCTGTCCTGCAAGGCTGCATTGCTTGCTCATGTTCAACCTGGTGTTCACTAGAATTCCTAGGTCATTTTTTCTAAGTTGCTTTCCAGCAGTTTGTCTTCCAGCATGGAGTGGTTCCTCCCCAGGTGCAGGAATTTGCATTTTTACCTGTTGAACTCAATGAGGTTTCTGTTGGCTCACTTTTCCAGCCTGTCAAGGTTCCTCTGGATGGTGGGACAACCTGCTGGCATATCAGCCACTATGCTCAGTTTTGGGTCATAATCAAACTTTCTGAGGGAAAGCTGTCCCATCATCTAGGTCACTGATGAAGATGTTAAACCTGATTGAAGTTAGTATTGACCCCTGGGGTACATCAATAGTTACTGGCCCACAGTTAGAATTTGTACTTCCCTCTATGCCTGGTCATTCAGTCAGTTTTCAGCTCACTGCTGTTCATCCAGCCCACACAACAGCAGCTTATCTGTGAGAAGGATCTTATACGAAACAGGGTCAAATGCCTTATGTACTTCCAGGCATACAATATCCACTGCTTTTCCTTCATCCGCCAGGCCAGCCACTTCTTCATAGAAGTTTATCAGTTTGGTCAAGTGCTTACCCTTGGTGAAGCCATGCTGACTACTGCTGCTGATTTTTCTGCCCTTAATATGCCCAGAAAAGCTTTCCAAAATTAGCTGCTCTATTCTCTGCTGAGGGACTGAGGTGAGGCTGACTGGCCTGTAGTTCCTTGGCTTCTCCTTCTCTCCCTTTTTGAAGATTGGGATGAAATTTTCTTTCCTCCAGTCTTCAGAAATTTCTCCTGGGAGCCATAATTGATTATAGATTACTGCCTTGCAATAATCTTGACAGAGTTTACTCTGGCAGCCCCCTGACTGTTCATGAATGCATCCTATCAGGGCCCATGGATTTATGCATATACAACTTGCTTAAATATTACCTGAACCGATCCTTTTCCACCAAGGGTAGAGGTGGCCTTACTCCCTGGTCTGTGGGACCTGGGATCCCTGAAGACCAGTCTTGCTAGTAATGACTAAAGCATTCAGTACTTCAGCCTTGTCCTACACCCTGCATAATCAGGTCACCCATCTCATTGAGTAATGGGCCCACATTTTCTCTATTCTTCCTTTTGTCACCTGCTTATAGAAACCCTTTTTTGTTGCCTTTCACATCCCTGGCCAGCTTTAATTCCATTTAACTTGCCTAACTTCATCATAAATAACCTTACAGAATGGTGGAAACAGTGTCTTTTTGGCATTCTGGTATGATTCTCAGAAGCACCATGGCCTGGCAACAAGCTTTGTGAAAGAAGTTATATGAAGGTCCCGTTCTCACACAAAAAATGTGAGCTTTTGATAGAAAAGGTCACGTCCATCCATATTGCACAGCATTATTTGAAAACTTTCTATATGGAAATGAATTTTCTAGAATTTCAAAGAACATCAGACAATAGGTACCTCTCTCACTTTTAGCAACATATCTTATTTAATTTTGGAAGAAATAGTCTTTCCAATAATATTTACATAGTGAAGTGAAGGTGATGAATGGCCATACAAGCTAACTCAGCAAGTGGGGCTTTTGCCCTTGTTGGTTTTTTGTTTGTTTGCTTGTTTTTTTTCTTTTTGCAAGAGAAACAAAAGCAAAAATCATGAAAAAACCCCAAAAATCATGCTACAAGGATGTGCTGTGAGCTTTGTGTCATTCACACCATTTTGGCCATGGTTTGCACACAGAGGTTAAGGAAGTCCAGGCGAATCGTATTTGCTGACTCACAAATGAATTGCATTGAGGTTTGTTTTGGCGTTGATGATATTTACAAAAAAACAGTCCAACAGTTTCATATTTATTGGTGGCTAAAAAAACACCCTTTACATATTATCAGCAGATAAATGGAAAACTGAGCCAACTACTTAAGGTAAGTTAGGTTTTGGAGAGCCAAGTCATTTGCCATGTAAAAATTCTACCTTGTCTACCGGAGGCTGTACATCAGCCTGCAGACTAAAGTATTCAGATATATGTGTTGGACATAGGAGATACATTCTGACATTGAAAATTATTCAGTTCAGTAAACAGGCTCAGCTCAGCTGAAAAAGAGTCAAATCAAGCAAGATTTCCAAAATATTCTCTGTGTGCTTCTGACCAGCTCTAATACTGCTTGCCTTCCCAGAGAAATTTCTTTCTTTGCTCTTCTCTAAAACAGTGATTTTATTGATTTAGGGATTTGTTCAGCCAGCCTCGCACATGTTATTAGGGTGAGTAAGCAGGCTGGGATCTCTGGGACTCTGGAACCAATAAAAAGAAAGGTTTAGTTTACAAAGGGAAAGAAATTAAGTGTGAGATTCTTGGAGAGCATGTATCAGTGGCACACCCCTAGTAACATTTCGCTTTTCCCTGTCCATTTTCTTATGCTTTAAGTCCTCAAATCTGTTGAAGGAATTTGAATAGAAAGGGAAAGAGGTGGGGATGTGTCTGTGATTGTATTAGCCTTAAAGTGTACACCTCCCTGACTGGATCCTCTTTTCAAGATTTTTGCTTGATGGAAATCTATGGAAGTTCACTTCTGCAGCAAAGCCAGCTGCACTCAGGATAGAAAAATTACTGTGAGGGTAAATTAGAACCCAAGGAGAAGATACTGTAGATTGCCCTTAAGAATGTAACAGCTGGGAATGCTGAGGTCCTGATTGCTGTACTCTGGCATAAGCTAAAATAAATGAAGTGTCCAACCAGTTAAGAAGCAATTAAGAAGCAATGTTTAAATTGCCTGTGGTTAGAAGCACAAGCCAGCAAGGGGAAGTCCTCTACTTTTAAGTAGTTCCTAAATGTTTGGCACAGTCCTTCTGCCAATTAAAGCAGAAAGAAGCATGCATTTCTATCCTGTAAGAGTAAGGTGTGAGCTGTCCATCTAGTTTAGCACGACTGAGGTCTGGGAGGGTCATGGCCACCTTTTCATGTCATGGCCAGAATTGAAGGGAAAGGACATCTAGGTCTTTCAGTGTCACTGAGGGTCAAGGAAGACTGGCATCTTGCACTGTATCTTCACAATGATGAAGTAAAAGAAGGGAGAGAGCAAAAGCTGGTGTCAGTGGAAGGGCAAGCAGAAGGGTCGAGAGGACTGCTAAATGCAGCAACTCATCCTGGCTGAACATCTCAGCAAGGGAAAAGGCAGCCTTCAAAACCCTTCCTTAGCGTAGCAAAGGCAGAAAAATACTGCAAATAGCCGAAGTGTAACTACTCCAAGCATCACAGTCTGTCCCCCTTTTTGGGAATATGACATATCCACAGTTTCAGGCACTGCAAACTACAAGAATTCTTGGTGGATTCCTGCAGATATTACACAAATGTACAAAATCCCGTATTAATCAACCTGGCAGTACAGGACACACACACCAAAACAAACAAACAAAAAATACACTTAAAAAAGCGAACTTGATCTAGAAAAACTCATCAGATTTAAAAATAAAAGTGGCTAACAGACTCACTCAGTGGAATGGTCTCATTATGTTCACATGAGATTTGCACTACATAAAACTTCCTAAGATTATGTAATTTGACAAAAAGACAAGAGTTAAATTCCCTTATTGCTGAGTGTTGACCATTTTTCCTGGGTTTTTTCAATAGTTTCAATTTTCCTTGAGTGCAGCCATTTTTGCTAGCTGGTGATCCCAGGCAGCTGTGTAAGCAAGAGGGCAGAAAGCCCTGTTCCAGAAGGCATCCCATACGGACACAACTCCTGCTGCAAATTGCCCCATGAAGGAGCTTCTCTCTCCATTAACTCTAAGGAAAGCTGAGAAAGACGGGCTGACTTTTCAGGTGAGTGGTTTCTAATACTGTGGGTAGGGACAAGAATGCAAATGCCAAGAGAATATGGGAGAATAGCTTTCCTCAGAAGGAAGACTAAATGGGAGAGTTTCTTTTGATTTTTTTCCCACTCTCCCACAAGCTGACAAGCAAAATAGGAAATCTTGCAAATGGCAATGATGCAACAAAGTATAATCTTGAATTTAACTAATAGACTGTCTACTTTAAAGGCGTGCTTGAATAATTAAGAACATATTTCAGGGTTTGCTGAGTCATTACCTGTGTTAATCATGAACTATGAAACCATCAGAGGGTTATACCTGGAAGTGAGATCTTGATAGAGTTTAGCTCTTCCTGATCTTATTTCTTCTACAGCACTGCTTGATGCACCTGTTTAATACACGTGTATGACAGGGTGTATGACATCTGCAGAAGTACCTACAGTGGGGTATGATTATCAAGCTCTCCAGATTCAACAGTTTTCCCACTCAGTATGCAAGTATCTCCTGCTTTTCGTAAAACATATCTAAAGTTACAGCTCTTAAGATTTCACTCTTAAGTAATAAGGACAAGGGCTTTATCAGGGTACTCAGAAATTATATTTGTTCTGTGGTGTTAATTCTTCAACTTGTTTGGGAGCTGGGGTTTTTCCCAACCCAGAAAAAAAAATTATTTACTTAAAACCTTAAGCACAGCTGGGTAGGGCTCTTCCTTCAAATTACAGTGATTCACCCTTAGAGAATTTATGTAAATCTTTGGAATTAAATTTCAAAAATCCAACTTTGGAGATTCCATGTTGTTCTCATAGAACACTCAATTATATTAAAAAAAAAAACAAACCACCTCACCTAATTACTTCTAAAACAATATAAATCAATCCACAATAAAGGAGACAAGTTTATTCCGTTCTAAAGGCCAAAATTTGACTTTTGCAAATGGCTATAATATAAAAAATTTCAGAATGTACCAGTTTATCATAGCCAGCCAACTGTTTTCAAAATCTGAATGTCCTGAGCCATACATTTAATTTTAATGTATTTTGAGTAAGTACTTAATTACCACATTTCAAGCTCTAGCTTAGAAGATTGCTGGAAAACCTGCAAAAAAGGAGTTGCCAATTATTGGGCTAGGTTGGTCAACATTAAATAAATGTAATGTTTCATGGGACATTAAGTAAAGCATGCATAAAACCAATGGAATAAGTTTTGTTTTATATAGGAACAAGGGAAATCTGTTCTGGAAATCATGCCATTCAGGAAATACAAATATCTTCACCATTCATCTGCAGTCAATGAATCACTTTCAAATGTCAAAAGCCTTCTATATGGTTTAAGTATTCTCTTCAGCCTCGTTTTTCTCATTATTTTTGTTATTCTCTTTACTATACCTAGATTTTTTTATTTCTAGAAGGATCTCCTTGTGGTTCTTTTCACATTTCATTGATCTATAAATATAAATTTGATATATAAATATATATTCCTAGAGAACCATACTTCTTTCTTCCTTTTCTCACTGTTAGTGCATTGTGTATGTACAAATGGAGGTGAGGTTTTTATTCTGCCAAAGAATAACTACTATTCCTAGACACAGCTGATTAATCAATTGGTTTGATCTATTGGTCATGATTATTGGTATCATATTTAATCAAATATAAACTGATTGCTTGCAAGTCCCAGTTTTATTCCTTTCATAATGAGCTTACCAGTCCAATCTAATACTTCATGGGGAAAAGCAATTTATTTCTGATTGGCCACCTGGAACATGTGAACAGACCAGGTGTGCTCCTAGATGAAGGAGTTCTCTATAGTCTGCTTTAAGAGACCAAATCTTTATTTTATCAGCATCTTTATCACTCTCCCCAGAGGAAAATTATCCAAACTGCATTTCGAGAACCCTTTCTTACAAGTATCAAAGGTCATCTCTACCAAAGTCATAACTTCACCTGGGGTTTGCAGGATTGTAAAATCATTAGGGACCCTTCCTCAGTGTAATGCTCCTTCTGTGTTCTGTGGCTTCTGAGTTCATGAAGCAATCAGTCATCTAAAAGATGTTATGGTTGATGAGTTGTATTCATTAAAATCTCTGTCATTAGGCCCCATCATTTTAGAGGAAATTTTTTTCTCTGATTTTGCTCAAAAGTGATTGTTTTATAAAATTTGATAAAATTCCGCTTGGTCTTTCTAGAATGAGCTCAGAATATGAAAAATTATTTCCATTCATTAAATTTTTTTACGTGCTTCTTTTTTAGGCAACCAAAAAAACTAACCTCAAAGAAACACAAAATCTATAATCTAAAACAAGCCAGTCCTTACAGATGACTGTTTTAACTTGTTAAAAAAATGCCAAACTTTAAATTGGAGTATATCTCTTCTATCTAAAACAAAAAAAAAAGGGAAGAAAGAAAATTGTTGAGACACAGTAAATGTATAACAGCATATTGAAAACAATGCATACCAATAATGAGGATCCACGCCAAAAGATCTAGAACTCTGCTCAATGACTCAGCTGTTCATCTGTGTGTAGTGTGTGTTATATACATCCAAACATGAATCCTTGCCACGTTTGACTGGAATTCACAATCAATTAATCATAAATTATAAACTCATTGCAAAGCCTCTCTTCAGCAGTGTCAGATTCATTTTACAAGAACGAGCCAACCATAGTAACGTAGTAAGAAAAACTGCTTGGATTTAGGTGTTCTCTCATCAGAAAGGTTTTTATATGAAGTTGCTGATGCCTTGGAAAAATCATGGAGAGTGTAAGTAGTATCAGATTATATATAGCTGCTAAATCATTTTCCAGACCTTGTGGTTAGGCATCACCAGATCACACTAGCAGGATAATCTGCCAATTATCTGATCACAAATTTTAATGGGACTCCTAGGTTTACATTAAACCTCATTTTATTTATAGTTTCAAGTGGCTGTATGTGGAGAGTGATGAATGAGAAAGATGGAGAAATGGCTGGCTTGCCATGCCTGATCTCAGTTCTAGGCACTGCATATTCAAAAGAGGGAATGCCACTTGTTCCAGCTGGTGTATGAATTCAGAATAATAATGATTTTTTTTATGTTTGTTTTCAAGAGAAAGATCAATTTCTGTTGCTTTTACTTAAAGCCAGGTAATCCTAGTAAAGCCTAGAGAGGCTTGTGGAACTCTCTGGTCTCCATTATGTTTGCTCTGCATTTGGTAACTCACAATCCCTCCCTCCTGACCTTGCCCAGTAACTTGCAGGTCACCTGGGCATGCAGGTCCCTCAGTTACCTCCATGCTTGTAGCCACACAGCAATAATGCACCCAGCCTCTGTTCACAGTGAGAATCCCACACAGATGTAGACATAAACCATGACTTCTCTCACAAGCAATGAGAATCAGGAGCAAACAGAAGGACATTTTTCAAGAGGGACTGAGACCTAGTAGTGTCCCAATATCTATAAGGGTTTGGAGTTTGGTTTTTTTGTTGTTGTTGCTTGTTTGTTTTAATTGTGTAGGGAAGTTTGTAGTTTCCTTTCCTTTATGTCACTGTGATCATGAACTGCATCATGTTGTAATGACACAGGAGAGATTCTTTACCCGGAGAATCTCCCATTTCCAGAATGAACCAATTAAAGATAAGCTGAATATATTGCAGTAATCTGTTCCTGTTTGTATAGTATTTTGGCTAATGTCAGAGAGTAATAAAGCCTGAAGTAAAAAGGAGAAAATTAAAAATTCATAAAGCAGCTGTGTATTCCTAAAGTAGAGGGTGGGATTTTGGAATTTCAATGACTGCTTACATCCAGTTGTGATTTGGGGCCTGATTTCACTTCATAACTGTAAATCAATTATGTTAGTGACTCTCCAGGCATAGTTCTTTAAATTATGGCCACATTCTATATGTGATTGGGAATATTAATCTTCAAGGAGTTTATATGCAGTATGGGGTAGTCAAAAGAACAATACTCACAATCCTCTGATATAAGGGCTTTTTATGATTATATAGAACTTCCATCTGAAACACCAAGCTCAAAAAATCATAGCTGTTTGTCGTATCTGTGTGCTGTGAAATTGGTGAATTTGTAGCCTTTTGATTTTCTTAAGAATGCATGGTGAGGAATGGTATGTACATCTTAAGGCTAAGTTGATTACAATAAACGTGAAAGAGTAATTTTCAAAGCTGGTGTAATTATGAACATTAGAAAACTGGAATAAGCAGCCCAAAATATTGAAATGAGAATGCAATACTTAAAATGCATCTCAGATTGTCCTGAGATGACCCAAAACACAAGTGAAATCATTATGTTTTATCCTCTCACGTGTAACGTTTAGATAAAAGATTTTGACCTTGATTTTCTTCTCTTTTGTGTTTCCCCTTGCACTTGTAGATGAGAGTTGGAAGGTGTTCTTATGTGAGAGCTGCAGTGCTGAACATTAAGTAGTTGTATCTAAAAATATTGTTGAAGAAGTAAAGGTCTTTCAGACAAATTATTAATAGTCTATTTTGGTTAAAACAAAGAAAGTAATCTCACATCTGTCACATAAAAATTCCTTTACTGAAGTAAGAGGTACCATGATTCAGAGAAGCAAAATGATCCATTATTATTAGACAGTCATTTATATTTAAAAGTAAACAAGATATAAATAGCAGCGACAGTAGGTAATGTGCTTGTGCCTGCAAAGAAGCAATTATGTTGCAACAAGTGAATACATTATTATAGAAAGAAATACCCTGACAGTAAGAAAAGAGTATATCTGTAAAAACACAGAAATTTTCCAAAGCTCAATCATAAGATTTCTTTTGCTTCAGTATATTTCCAACAAAACATTATTAATGAATGGAAATCTTCATGAATTTAAACTAAAAGAAAATGGCAAAACATACTCAAATTTAGATGGAAAACTATATAAAAGAGATACTAATGACATCCTGCATTTAGACCCATTCCAGATGCAGGACTATTTTTTTGTTTTTTCCTCATGAAATGCAGGAAAAGGAGTTACTCTCCATAGTTTTACAGAGGCCAGAAGCTAGGGAGGGGGCGGGAAATAATGCAATGTGTAATGAGTGAAACAAACCAAAATTTTAAAAGCTTTTCAGAATGAGGCCTCTGAGCAGCCTGATCAGCTGAGTATGTCCCTGATCATTGGACTAGAACTCCTGCAAAGGTCCTTTCCAACCCAGACTATTCCATGATTGAGCACTATGAAAATTCATGAGAATCCTATTTTTTTCTGTTAATCAATCTGTGAGTATTTTTCAAATAGTTGCAAGTTTTAAGGCTTACTTGAGAGAGCTTTTGCTAAGTTTAATGTTCTTTTATTGTGAATAACAACACTTATCTCCTGCCAAACTCTCCATAGCAATCTGTTGGCATTTTGTTATATTCTTCTCCATGCAAAATCTTGTTCATTTATTCTATCTGAGTGCAGCCTAACTTCAGTACACATCATGCTGCAGAAAGTTAACTCCTCCAAAAATTGTTATTTTTCTTAAATATGCTTTTTCTCTGTTCTTCCATCTGCTTCCCATATTTATGTCCCATGTACATCTAAGCCTTATTGCTTACTGCTAGCAATGTCTAAACCTTGGTTATAGAAACTAGTGACTTCAAGTTACAGAAACTGAAGTCAGCACTGCTCAACACATTGTTTTCACATCATTAACACACCTTTACTTTGGAGGTGACTATTAAATTTCATTAATTACATTAAATTACATTTTTGGAGGTGAATTAAAATTCCAGGTAGCAAAACAATTCTGTTACCCAGTTCATAAGGCTTGATCAAAATTTTCATAGCTTTTTCTCTGTTTTCCTGATCAACTCTACCTTATTTTGAATAAAATTTATTTACTTATGTGGAGCTATATGTGTTATACCAGCTTTTTCCCTGTGTACTTTGCTGCAAGGCAAACATAAAGAACATACTGTAGAAGTAAGTATGATACAAACTACATCTGATTTTAAAAGCAACGTTCTTGGTCATAACTTGTAGTTACCTGAGTCTGGAGTAATTTTACTGGGATGATACAGAATTGCCTGTGCTGGTGTCTCTGACACCTTGGTTGTCAGAGGGAAGTGCTGTGTGAAACACACCTCGGATCTGCTCCTGTATCACTGTGTTCCTAAACAATATCCAGCATTACTAAGCAATTCAAGTCTGTACACCTTAGGCAAACAGAAAGAATTGATTTAGGGTAACAATATAACTTCCTCAACTCCTGGAAAAAACCTAAAACCAAAATAAAATCACTTTCTTTTTCTTTTTTTCCTTTTCTTTTTTTTTTTTTTTTAGTTTTCAGAATTATTGCACTTGGATTTGGTTCATTCCAATGAACATGTTCAGTGAAAGGTGAATAATTTTGGGGGGGAGTTATTTTCCATTTTGAAAAGGTTTGTTTGTCAGCTCTATCTGAAAATGCAGAGGAATGCTCCTCTGGCTCCTGGGTTCTTCCATGAAGCATCACAGCATGCAATGTTAGTGAAAAAAAAATTGCTTTGACCTAGTGTAGGGCTCTAACAGTCTGTAACTCAAGCAAATTGAAACTGTTTTTCACTCAATTTCAGCTTCTAACATCTCTCCATTACAGTTCTGCAGATGTTCAAAATAACATCAGTGCCTTTTATTTTTTTTTAATTTTTTTTTAAATGAAAAATGTCTGACCATTTTCCCATGCTTACACTCTGAAGTAAATTTTTGATTAAACATGTTAAAAATTCCTTTTGGGTAGAAACCAAGCAAGTAATGCTCCAGCCAAGAGTTGATTTTTTGTTTTTCTGAGTTTGGGAATAATTGAATATAAGGAAAATCATTCTATTCCCTCAATCAAAGATTTAGTTTGCAGTATGATCAAATAACAGACTAGTGTAATAAAGTGAGATTAGCCCAGGTATGTGCTCACTAAAAAAAGAGGTAGAATTAAATGTAAGGTATTATCAAAGTATAATGGTAACCCAGTGTTAAAAGTTGCTAAATTTCTTTTCAGGGAGTGTTACCCATCTTGCAGTTATCTGCACAAAACATTCCAAAAGTTCCAGTACCTGCCTATTCAACACTTATTTGCAAACACTGTGAAATTCATAAAAGCACAATTCTCCTTTAGTTCTTGTGAAAAATTTAACAAGGCAAAATTAATTTGGTAAGTACTGCAAAGTATTTTATTTTCAAACACACATTTGTGTTTGAAATTTGCTTTTGGGGTTAAAGAGGAGGTGAAAGTTGAGAGGTGATAGCTGAAGAATGTACTGACTATAGTGGTGCTAATTAGGAACTTTCGTGCTGGTCTTTCCTTTGGGAAATTCATAAATCACCTGAAACAAAGTCTACATCAAAGACTAACAATTTTAAAAAGAATTCAAATGAAAAGAATTCTACATGGACTTCCATCTAGACAGCACAAATGTACCTCTCACGATGCAGGTTGTACATAGATACACAGATGCCCTTAGCAGACCCACACTTACACTGAAGTGTTGTGAACTTTATGGCAAAGTAAAGCTGGTGTGCAAGATTTTAAGGAAACAGACTCCAGTGTTAAATAGAAAACCACACTAAATATCCCAGACACCCCCCATCCCCCCAGTCTTAGTAGATTAGAAGACTTTCCTGCTTTCAGATGATGATAAAGGATTCTGAATATTTCTAGTCCCACTCATACTACACTTCCAGGTGGCTGAGACTGTATGGTGCCCAAATAGTGACTAATGGAGTATTTCTGCTCCAAATTCAGACTAGGTTAGGGTTGGTACATTGTGAACTTTCTGAATTTAGCTTTTTGTGGCATCAGAACCTGTGACTGGCTTCACCAGCCTTGAATCAGCCTTTGAGTACTTCCCCACTGATTGTGCAGATTCATGTGTAGAAGAACTTTGTTTGAATCAGTTAAGGCTGAGTAAGTATGACATCCATGCAGAGAAAACTCTTGAAAGCAAGAAAATGTCAGGTTATGGAACTCCTCCTAAAGGCACCTCAATGCCTACACAACACATTTCCACTGACATGAGTAGACTTCACACCTCCCCACAGAACTTCCTTCTGCTTCCCAAATATAAGGGATCCCATCCAGCTCATTAATTTCACACTATAGAACCCCCACACCATAAGCCTGGCTCAACACTGAGTATTTCATAAAGTTAGTAAGGTCAAAATTATGTGAATGTGTGAGATTTTGAAATAAAGAGGAGATGGGGGTGTTCAAATTTTATTTATGCTTCAAATTTGTAGTTCAGAGCTGTCCAACTGACAACAATTTTTTTTTTTTTTTAAATAGAATAACATGCAGGATCTATTTCTAATTCTATATTTTAGACTACCAGCTTGGAGTAAATGTTCTGGATTCATGTAACAGGTGATATAGCAGAACAGCTGGTCCAAAGTTTAAATGAGCATAAGTAGTAACTGAGGAATTATTAGGCTAAGAATATCAATTGAGACATGATGGATAAACACAATGAGTGATTTTTAAAATGGATAAAGAAAATATTGGTTTCTGCTGAGTTACTTTTGAAATTATCTTCTGCCTAATGAGAAAAACCATTAAGTGTCATTTGATAAGGCAGCCAATTCCTGTCTCTCATACACCATTCTGTAGTATTACTTCTTGTTCTTATTGAGGCTACCTAATATCTGAATATTCTGAATATATGAAGCAATACTTTATAAAAGCACCTGGTCACATATATTCTGCCTAGAGTAGGTAGCTCACATTAATTTTGAATGAAAATGAGAAATAAAGTACGTAGTAATGAAATTTTAATCACAATTGCCTGAATGTTTCTGTTGTTTTGTAGGCAAACTGGTTCCTTAGCATATTAGCATAGCTCTTTAGGAACTTCTGCATACAGAGAGTCACCAGGGATAACTACAGATTTACAAAATCACTCAGATGCTTTTGCAAATCACCCTCACTTCAATAGCTTTGAAATTCTGGTTGCTTCTTTTTTTCTGAATTGTGGTGACATCCTTAGTTGATAAAGGCGGAAGGGTCAGAGCTGAAGTCCTAGTTAGGACAGTTTTAAAGGAATTTTTAATTTATTTTTTTTTTTTAGTTTTAGTTGCTTGCTTTACCACTAACAGTTTGGGGAGTAGTTTCCTTATTATGTATCTAATGTCAACATTAGCTGCTATTTGTTAGAGTTCAGGGCCAATCCCTACCAAGCCAGATGTACCTGGTAAAACAGAAGAGTTGTGAAAGCATCATCCAGAAGGTGTCTATAGCAGTTCCATGTGACTTCAGTAATCCTTGGTATTAGGAAAGTTTTGAATTCCTGATAAAATGTGAGTTTTTATTTTTCCTTCAGTGATTGGAGCAATGCAAATGCTACTGAGTTTTCTTACCAGAATTAATGTGATCTTTATAAGCCTATGGAAGCAATCACTAAGAAAATTAATGTTGATGTCTGATATTAAATCTTCATCTGAGGAAGTCCTATGCAACATCCATGCTGTTATTAACATAGTTCTTTAAGGTTTAACAAATATGTTGAGTCAAGCTTGTTTGTTCACCACAGGTACAACTGGCACAATTAAAAGGAGTGCCTGTTTAAACAAGTATACCACACCCTCCATATCAAGGGTAAAGCCCAGCTCCATTGGGGTTAATCCTTCTAATGTTTCAGTGATAATGCTCTTTGTTCCAAGGTGCTTAGACTTTCTGTTATACTCAGAAAAATGTATTGGTGTCACAGTAGCTGAAATATTTACTGGACTATGCCATCATCCTATCATATAGGCACCCATTAACATCAATTCAGACTTCTCTTTGTGTCATACTTCTTTGCCAGTTGTCTCATCTCTGAAATTCCCATCTAAATAAAAACTACTGCTGCAGCTACTGCAACTTCTGTTAAAAGAAGTGTACCAAAAATGGACAGACAATCATTATTACCACAAAATTAGTTTGTAGAAAGCCACAAAAGTTGAATTTTGATATTACTAATATAGTGTTAGAATGCTTAAATCTTAATATTCTGCTGGTGGTGTTTACTTATGGTTCTTGCACCCAGTCTGTGATCTCTATAGCCTCAAATGCTAAAGGAGATGAAAATAGTTAATTGGAGAATGCCAGAGAGATACAACCATATCAGAGAAGTTGTACCTTTTGGTATTTGTGCATCTGGTGTATTGTGCGTACCCTGTTTGCACACAGATATGAGCATCCACACAAATGCTTTGTTCCCTTATCTGCAATCTAGCAGTGACTTTCTGTCCCCCTTTTGGAAATCTATAGTTTTACCATGATTCTCATAGTGTCTGGTGTTTGTCTGAAATTTAGTCACTTGGTATTACCAAATATGTGCAACTCTTCTTATAACAAACAAAAGTACACCTGGTCCTTGCATTTGAAAAAATAAAACGAACAACCCCTAACCAACCAACCACTTCTCGAAGAATGTCAAAAGCATACTTCAAGGTGCAAAACATGGACTGCGAATACAAGGAATCAAGTTTATCCTTGTCCATCTACAAAGGTGTAGGGAAAGCTGATGTGTTAGAGCTCTGTTTATCAGAATACTGAAGCACATGATTAGCATTAGGCACAAGTGACACTTATGCTTGAGCGCTTCACGATTTTTGATTTGATCAATCAACATTAGAGCATTCATTTTCTGAATGGATGCTTACTCTAAAATACAAAGAAAATCAGTGAAGCAAATGATTCCTACAGTATCCCACTTTGAAAGAGAACTAGTTCAGGGGGGTTAGTATCTGTGTTTGAAAAAGCTGGAGTAATGAACACACTGAACAGCTGTTTCTGACAACAGGGAAGCCACTTAGGCAATTTATATTTGCAATGTTGTTTACATCTGGGAATAGTACTCCAGAGCACAGTATGTGAGCTAAGGAAAGCAAACATACACCCAATTTGTCAACTTCTAATATGCTTGTTTTACCATAAAAATAGACTTGTAATTAGTTCCCAGGAGTTCTGGTACAATAAGATGAAGTCTAATTTCATACAAGAAGAACAGAAGATTGTTGCTTCAGCTGAGGCTTAGGCAAGCATGCCAAGACCAATAAAATGAATGGGAGTCTTCCTACATGTTTGAATGGCTTTACATCAGAAGAAATAAGATGAAATTCAGAGTGACTGACAAGCCTGACACAGATATAGAGCTGTATCACCAGACCAGATGATTTTTTTGTCCTGTCCTCAGTATCTGAGGTTGCTGTGTGCACATAAGCCTACATTTTTTTACCAGCTAAACAAGACAGGATGATGAACTGTTCAGAGAGAGAGAGAGAAGCAAAGAAAGATGTCCTAGAATATAAGAAAGTTCTAGATCAAGAAATGCATTGTGGTATAAAATGTCCTTTGATTTCAGTCTTACTGGATCTAGACTAAAGATACAGTTTTGTAAAAATTTATTCATGACATAATGAATTACAGTCATCCCCACATGACTCCTAATATAAACAAAATAAAAAAAAAAAGCAGGATTGCAAAATTAGTTTCAAATCATAACTCTGCACGCAGAAATTACATTTAAATATTTAAAACAATTTTAACAACTCAAAACTGGGTGAAAACCAGAAACTTCAGTCTTCATGATCATATTTGGTATAAGAAAATAAAATGTCTATGTGGAAGAGCTTGGAGCTTTTTCTGCCACAGGCATTAAAGACAGTTACCGTTTGGGGTTTTTTTTCATGTTTAATTTAGATGATCAGCACAGATGTTTCAGAGCTAAATTGTCTTTTTTTGTTGGCAATATAGGCATGGTCTCATTACATCCTTTTCCCTCTCATCAACAGCTTTAGAGATTCAGATGCAATTTTGAGTAACTTGAAGAAAAGCATGATGGTTTTTTTTTATATTTTGTGATATTTGTAATGAGCTCCTAGAAGATGCTGCATGCCCAAGGCCTCTTCAGCAAATTCCCTTGGGATAATATTCCAATGTGTCCTCGTATGTATAGTTAACATATTCAAAATATATGAGATATATATTTCAAAATATACCTGATTCCTATTTTTACAATATCTGATACAAAATCTTTGGTGATCTTCTCTACTCCCAAAAAATATCATACATCTTTCGCTGTAAATGAGTTACTTTCAGCTTCTCTGTGCAAAGTAATTAAATTATTATCAGCTCTGCAATGAGTCCCTCTCTCCCTACTGCTTTCCTTTTAATGAATTGTTTTGATTTATATTACTATTCCTTAATGTGGCTTTCAAATTTATGGCATGGATGTAAGCTCTTAAACTAACAAGTCCTGTTTGTTTCTTTACCTCCTCTGGTAATAGACCTTTCCTATAGAGATTACCTAGAGGGACAGGGACGTCCCAAAAGTGACCAGAACACTTTTATAGCAAGGTCTCTAGCCCTATCATATCTCTGTAGTTGGTGATGCTTAATTTCAGAATGGATGGGTTCTTTCTTGTTATTTGGTTGGTGAGAAGAGAATGTCTTGTACTAGTCTAATCAAGAAAGATTATTATATAACATCTGTCAGATTGACTTGTACCATATGGGCCCTGGGCCATCTTCTGTAAGAGAACTTACAGAGACATCTCAAAATGTCTGTGAAAATAGAACATATTTTTAGAATTGTAGAATACCTCCTACACTGCCAAATGAACCTGTCAAAAGCGCATCTTGATTTCTTCAGCTCCTACAACTCTTGCTTGTTTGCAGTAATGGTATTTATTGACCAAAAGTGGGTGGAAGGGGTTTTTTGTATCTGCTTTTGCAGATGTGAAATTAACAGAATGGAAGGATTTTTAGGGATTTTTGTTGTTTTGGGGTATTTTGGGGGGAGGGGGAGTGGGGGGGAGGTTTTCTAAAAGTTCTGAAGCTATCTCTATTTTAGTTTTACATGTGAGGAGGAAAGCTAAAAGAGACCGAGTAATGAGAAGAAAAGAGGAAAACAAAAAGCAACAAAACAAATGAAAAGCATTCACACAATCCATTGTTGCCAGGATCCAAACACAATGATTACACATATTTGATCCTATTCCTGGCTCAAAGCTGGATTCTCAGTAACAGTAAGAAGTAAAATTTTGTGAATTAAAAAAAATATAGTGATGCTCAGCTCTGGGGTGGAAAAGTGCCATTTTGACATGGAGCTACTAGAGCTGGTTTGAGAAGAGTAAGGGAAATAGGCTGTAGGAGTGCAATTCACCTGTCTGGGTGTCTTCAAGGGGGCAGAGAGGACTGGAAGCAGAGTATTTGAGAAATGTGGGAGAGCGCCTAATGGCTCAGGACGGGGATTCTGGAGTCTGTATGTTTTGTTTACCTGGCTAGTAGTCTTTGAAGGGTAGTGCACTCCTAGCCTGCTTACTATGATAGGCATAGAATCTCCTATTGCTGAACAGACGGGTGCTCTATCTAGCTCCTAAGAAGAAAGTAATAAGCAGTTGGCTGCTAAAATCATGGCTGCTAGGATATGGAAGATAATGAAGAAGGCCAAGCATAATTAAGAGCAAACATAAATGAGGTTATAAAGAAAGGGAAAGTGAAGGTCCAGAATTTATTCTAAAAGTGGGCATTGTCATAAGACTAACAGTAACATGGGTCTTTCATTAAGTGATGTGTTGGTGGAAGATCATTTTGTCTGGATGTATGCACTCACATCTGTCTATTAAGAGCATCAGTGTCAGCTAGGAAAGCATCATTCACATCTTCTAAAGGAATCAACCTATCAGTGGTTCACAGAAATGTGTCTTGTACTACTCCTGCAGTCATCTGGCTATTATCAGATATACCTCTCAGTTCTGGAAACCTACATTCATCTAGACTAGATTTCTAAAGGCAGTAAGGGCAGAATTACAGATGTTTACCAGCACCATGCATTGTATTGGTGTAAAGGTCAGTCATTAGTTACCCTCCTAGATACCTGGAGTGGAACTACAGCACACAAGGAGAGGAGTGCACGAGTGTCTGAGCTCTGCCAAATGAGCTGGTATGACAATATGGTGTAGCACATGTGCCAGCATGCTGGTTTAGCCTCAGGAAGCAGCCTGCCTTTGAAGGGAAGCCAATGTGCATGAACTAATAAGCTTTACTTCTCAGAAAGTCCAGCAAGTTCGGGATGACACTGTGCTGAACTGACTATAGTGCGGACTATGCTTCTTTTTACACAATGGATCATTTTTCTCCATCCACCAGCATCTGCTTCCACCTAACATCCTAGCTGCTTAGAGCCTGAGTTCAAGACAATGATCTGAAGGTGCTAAAGGATTTTAAATTAGTAGAGAGCATCTCATAGCATTTTTCAGGGTACCTGTGTACCTGTGGTAAGTCATACACCCTTGTATTTTGGCACAAAATCTCATCAGGCCTTACAGTAGGCACAAACATGACAGCCCTCCAGTGCCATGTAGCTCTGAATAGGAATATGGAAAATGCCATTTACAAGTGGATGTACCAACACTGACTCCAAGAATGCATGTCTTGATAGGTGGATGCTGAAGGGTGGGGGGAGGGAGGGAAGTCTGTAATCTTGGTAAGTGCAGCTGGGAGTTGTTTAGGATTATGTTTACTGTCTCTGCTTACTGCTCCTTTCCACGTAGCTGCCCAAGTAATTCAGTCTGTTTGAGGCAAAGTCAGCTTCAGGGACTAGAAAGACTTGCATTCATGAGTTCTTATCCAAGTTCTTATCCAAGAACCAGTAACTAATAGTTGAGCAACATTTTGAATTGTGTCCTAATGCGACAGACCATATTTGTTTGAGAGCTATGCCCTCAAACATTGGCCTTAGCACTGAAATGCAGTCAGGGAGAAACATTCTCAATTCAGGCAGCACTCTCCCTTGAGAGGCTGCAATGAAAAGCTGAAGGGTGGTCCCTCCAACTTCCAAGAAAGGTCTTTCCCCACCTGTGGGAGTGCTTACTGCCATCTTCTGGAGCAAACATTGAGGAGCCATGTGATTAAGCTCTTGCCATCAGGAAGCAAATTCAGGCAAGAGTTTATGCAGCTGAGGCTACCAGAACACTGTGGGCAGAAGCAGCAGCAGCAGACCATTGATTCAGTGAAAAGAATGGAGAGTTAGTTTAGGATGCTACTGCATCAAAGATGTAATTGCCTGAAAGCAAAGGTTCACTTAGCATGTGCTAAATACATGTTTGGCTGCAAACAACACTGGCATGACCTCTAAATTACTGAGTGAGCTGATAACATTTTAAGATGCTTTTAGAAGTGGTCCTGGTGCAGCTGCCAGAGGGTAGAAGGGCAGCATGGCTCCCATCAAAACATGGCTGAGAGGCACAGTTAGGACAGCACATCTCTGTGAGATGCCACATGTAAGGCAAGAGGAATTCAGCTGCTGGTCACAGGCTACTAAGGGCTCAGAGACACCACCCAAACTTACCCCAGCACAACAGCTTACCCTGCTATAACTGTTCCCATATTTGATCTTCATACACGTTTGGTTAAAATTCTCATCTACTTTTTTCTTTGGGGCAAAGGGACTTCACCTTTGTTTGTCACTGCTCTGTCTCTGATGTATAACCTACTCCCTGTGAGAAAATGAGATTTGTGAGTTCTGTGTGTGTCCTAGCTTTCAGGAAATTAACATAATGTAGATTTTTAGGTTTCAGATCAATGGGGAAGTGTAGATTGATTAATATGTAATACATGTAATGCAGCCATGGCTCCTGGCTTAGCAAATGAGGCAAGTAATCCATCCCATGAACAGCATGGAGCATGCCACTTGCTAAAACCTATCAAGAATCAGGCACCTTAGTGGACAGGTGTTGTGCCACCCAAACAAGCAGTCCTCTATAAAATCACCTAAAAATCTGATCCCTGCTTCCTGTCACTCAAAGAACATGTGTGGTAGTACAGGCAGACGTTTCTGAAGTGTGCTTTTTAAAAGCACTTTAGACACCCAGAGCTGGCATAACTTGTTGCATGTAGTCAAGAGCTTTACATGCACGAGCTTTCACTGTAGATGGTCTTGGCCATTTCCCAGTACAACAGGAGATTACAGATACTGCTGATGGGAAATGTGTTGTCGGTATGGAGCATTTCAGAGGGCCTAATGTCAATTTTGCATTGATTTTCAGAGAAATAAAAGAGACTGATAAGGAGACCTACAGTGCTCAGATGTGGATAAGAAGCAGCATCACAATGCTAACATGTGACATGTGCTCAGGATAACATATGCTGCTTCTTAGCAGAGATTTGTAGCTTGGATACAATGCCATGCTAATATGGCCATGTGATTGCCAGAGAACTTGGAGTACAGGCGAAAGTCATTTGAGTGCATCTATACCTACCACATAGTCACAGAGGCAAGAATGCATCTAAAGTTACTTTATCAGTTTTGGTTGCAGATATATGGAATTTTGGTGCATCTGCATTGTTTCATTAAATACAAGGGCAACATCTGCTTTGAACATAGCAGGAAGAAAATATTGCTGGCTACACCAACTCTGAAAACCTGACAGCAGCTTTTGAAGGCTGTTGTTGCCTTTGAGGTAGCATTCCAAAAGGCAGGTTATTGACTGATAGGCAATTACAAGGTTTTGATTTATTTTCACAAGGAAGATTTGAATACAAATATAAATATTGCCAAAGCAGATTGCATAAATGGCAGACTGCTTATATAACTCTGGTTATGTGTCATAGGCAAGCATTTATAGAAATTCAGCAAGTTTCCTTCATTAAGTACAGATTAATTCTCGCTGATCTCTAGCTTCAGCTGCTTCAGATCCAACTGAAAATGAGTCTGCAAAAGTGCGTTATTTTCTCATGTCAGTTTGAAAGCCTCTGAACCATTGATCAAACAAATTTGGAAGATCTTAAAACACGCAGCAAAGGGAAAACAATCACGTGTATTTCTTGAGCATAAATTGGCAGGAGGGAAAGGTCATTCTATTGACAGGCTGCAAAGAAAGGGCGCTTCTTTTTCTGGCAGCTGCAAACAAAAGTCACCGTTCCGTCAGAAGTGTAATATTTGTGAGCTCAAAAATGCACTACAACAGCAGGAAAAAGTCAAAAAATGGCTCAGCCTGTCCAGGACACAGAAGATGTACCCTGTGCCTATTGTCTGCACTTTTTCTGCTTCAACATCTCCCATGAGGAGGTGCTAAGTAAAATTAAGAGAGGAAAAACACCAAATTGAGCAGCCAAATACCTTTAATCTGTTGTCTGTGTAACTTCCTTGGTAACCAGCCGCTTAGGAAAAGAATAGGAGGCCACTAATAAAATGTGGGTACTCTGAAATAATGATATTTGCAAACAAGACAGCTCTGAGAAATGGAGCTCATAGCACATATTACAGCTATTGTTTTGGCTAAAGTCCTGATGAGCACCAACACTCCATCCATTAGAATTTTGACTATTTTCCTTACAGACATGTGTTCAAAAAAATTTTAAAAATTATGACCTCCTAAAATTATCTCAGGACAAACAACTTATTAGTTTTATAGTGATAATGGGTTTGGTGCATGAAATGTGTCTATCAAAGGCATACAATGCTGAATGATAGGGAATTTTATTAGGCTTGGCAGTGGCCTGTGGTAAGATTGTGTCTATATTTACTGAGATCATCTTGGCTTTTATGTTGCATAAGTTAAAAAAATATTTGCTATGCAGAAGCATTAAAAAATAATTATTGTGAAAGATTGGCTTTTGCTATTTTAGAGGGTAAATATAAGCATGTTTGCATTCTTTCTCCTAAGTGGAACAGACACTGAAACTTCTTGTTTTTCAACAGCCTAATGTTAACACTTACTTGCTAGGTTCAGGTTTTGGTATCTCTTCTCTATTCTATTATTTATTGTGGGACACAACTTCAGCTGTGTTCTCTGCTTTTAGTCAGCTACGTCACATCGACTTTTTTACAATATACATTTTATTTCTTAGCTTTGTCACAGCTCAGATAAGACAATGAGAAAATGAGACAGGTTTTACATTGTCAATAATAAAAACAATTATTCCATTTTCCTTATGTACTGTGTGATTAAAACAGTGTAATTAGAGGCAAACCAACTATTTCTGCTATGCTTAGGGTGCCAAAGGGGTGGTCCATTATCATGATATGTGAGTCAGTAAAACACCAGTCATGGTTTTCACATCTCCAAAGTAGTATTGGCTTTGCTGCCAATTAGGAAAATCTTTTTTATCTATAAATCTGGCAAATTTTAGTTAAAAAAAAGCACAGATGGTCAATAGACATGGAATTCTAATTTTCAGAACAGAATCAACAAAGTTGAACACAAGCCTTGCAAATGCAATATTTTAAAAAAAGTCATTTATTACATGAATATCAAGAGGCACCAGTTTTGTAAAGTTCACGTTATCTTTTTTAAAAGTGCATATTCCTAATATTTTATGTAAGTAAAGGAAGTTTTCTTAGGCAAAATAAGTTTGTTTTTTATATTATTCTCAGTTGCTGATAAGTGAAGTAAAATTTCCAGTGCAAAGACTGCAACAACTACCACACTGGTCTCTTGGTATATCTGGGAAAGTAAAACAAAGATTTGGGAGGCTGTTCACCCCACAAAATTTACTCATTTCCTTACCAGCTGCAAGATCAAACTGAGGAAACTAAAGACTAATGAGAAAGTTGTCTGTAAATTTGGTACCACCCATAAGACTTCTGAGATTCTTTCACTGGGCAGGATATTAAAGACTCAGTCCAAGTTAAAGTTAATGCATCATTTGTCACACAGAGAGATTCTATTAAAAATTTCAGACCTACATCATTATGCACCATCTCACCATCATTAAGTATGTTCTTCATGGCTGACTAAAGTTAGCAAAGACACACTAATAATCAGAGAGATATTACTGCTGAGAATTGTTAATGCCTCCTTTCCTACTGACCATGCTCAAGCATGCAATAGTTATTTCTTCCTCTCAGCTCTCTTTGGGTGCCAACAGGCTCACAAATCATTGTCCTGCCTGGTACCTGTTCCCTTCAGAGAGGTGTCTCAAATGGTGTTAGAAGGCTAAGCACAGACACCTATCAAGACTTCATTTTATTTTATCTTAATCAGACTGCACAGACTAACAGAATATTAGGTTTGATGGAAGGTCTTCTCACAGTAAGAATCAGAAGAAATTGTCCTGATTTTTTGGGTCTTCACACCATTGACTGTAATGCATGTCTGGCTTATACAGGTGTATTTCAGGGATTTCACTTTGATAGGGGATTCCAGATGGCTAGAGAATTGATTTGTTCTTTGAACTCTCCCCAGGAGAACTGCCTCTACTCTCTTTTGACCTGTCTCATTTGATGTGTTACACAAAAAACTCATGGGGATTCCTATTTTCATAGTGAGTTTAAGCTCTCCAGCTTTTTCTTTAAACAAAAATTCTCACTTTTTCATTCCTTTGCCAGATCTGAGAGCAAGGGACAGTTCAGTACTAAAGAGAAGTTTGTGGTAGAAAGGGGGAGTAAATATTTTTTTTGGCCCTGTCCTTTGGCAGCACAATAGCTTTTACCTAAACACTGAGTTTTATTTGCAGGGTAAGGGAGGAGTTGCTTTTAAGATGTTCATTCTGAGTGTGACTGAAGCCCTGGGCAACCTAGAAAAGCTCCAGGACAATTGATCAGTGACAGCTGCAGACTTTAGCCAACATATCTATCAAATATCAAGTTTTCTCTCTCTGATTAGGGATTTCATAGTTTGTGCCACTCTAGTATTTGAAAAATTAAGGATTAACTCCTGCTTTATATCAGTGTTGAATTCAACCATTTCCAGTGGCAGGAATTTCTTAAGTGAGTTATTCTACCATTGAGAAGTGCAGCCCTTCAAGACCTGAATCTTGTGCCTCCAGGCCTTCATTTTTCATATTACCATTTGATTCACCCAAAAGAAATGTATGTATAAAAGACTGTGTGTGTGTATATGTATGTATAACACAAAGTATTTGCCTACTTTGATACAAATAGTTCAAGGGTAAATTTCTTTGCAATGTTTTGGTGTGAAAAAAAGCATTGTGATAATATGAAAATTTGTAAGCGAAATAACCTCTACAGTGCTCACTCTCAAATCTGAACACAGCTGAAAAACTCACATATGCTGTTAAAATTATGGATCTGAATGTTCATGCTAAGTTTATAATACAGTAAAGGATATTTAAAGAACTATATGTACATTCAGTGGTCTGTAAACAGCTTTTCGAGCTAAAAGTGCACATCCTTCATAACTTCCTTCAATCCTGAAACATAGCAAATATTTCACAGAAGCAGACATTTCTTTGTACACACTGAAAATTTCCTAAAGATATCCAGGCATAAGTGCTGCTTGAATTTTAAGTGTCTTCCAGGATTCTTGTCCAAATATTCGTAAATTTTTAAAGGTCAGATACCGTGCTTACGCAATATATATAATTTTAACATGGTTTCTCAAACACATATAAACAATTCAGGGAATTTTTCTAATTTATATTACTTAGAAAGTGATGAATTGTCCCATTCATATGTTTAGAGGATGGGAAATGCTTGTTCCAAAATATGAAGGGAAATATAAATCAGGGAATTGCTAACAATAAAGAATTCTAGATACTTATAAATATTCTAAACAGAAAGAAACTCAGCCAAAAGTAAAAAAGCTATGATAAAATAAATAAATGTTGCCTTACTTGGGAGTAGAATAGTAGTTTACCAATGGAATTAAACCAGTGGTCCATATAATCTTGTGTCTGGCAGTGGACGATTTTGGGAACAGGAAGTTAGGAAAAAGCCTCCAAAATGAAGAAGTGCAGCTCACCCTTCAGCAGAAGCAATCCTTCCCTGCTCCAGAAAAATTCTGATTAATTTGGTCGTGTCTATATGCAGTATTTTTCAAAGTTGTTGGTGAATTATCAGTGGATGTGCTTATTAATCATCCAAATACATTCAAAAATCCTTCACAGCTCTTGGCTGATCAATTTTTTTTTCTATTAAATTACACTGCTTCATTTAGTATAGTATAAGAGATATAGCCTGTTGTCAATTTGTAATTTTTTAGCTCTTAATTTTTTTATTTTTTCATTTGTATACTGTTTCATTTGTATACTATATAAGTATAGACACATCCCTTTCTTACAGTGCCTCATAACTTTCTCTTTTTCACTATTATTTGTATATAAATAATGCCTCCTTTATTCATCTCTTTCCTCAGTGAAGTAGACTTACTCTCCAATATCTTACAACTCTCCTAAACAAGCCAGATTCTCCTTATTTTCATTTCACAGTAATGTTTATTAACATTAGGTTCACTCTCAGTCCAATATGCATTAGTATTTTCTAGAAATTTAGAAATACATTCTATTGATTTGCTATTACCAAACATGGCTTCTCCCTGAGCTTTTAAAGGCATGATGCTGGCAATTTAAAACATGAAAATAAATATATTTTTATTTTAATTTTTACCACTGTATATATTAATTTACAAGCATTTTACTTTGCTATTCATATGGGTCTTTTTAGTTTTTTGAAGTTTTCTGACTAGTTCTCTTGCCTAGATGCCATAAACTGTCTTTTCAAGATCATTAATAAATATATCTAAATGCACATATTAATCATATGTTGAAATATTTTGTTAAAATTATTATTGTTTTCAAGTTGCTACTTGTATCTGAGGGGTTTTTTTACTTTCATTTTTTGTCTTTTACACAGGTCTACTCAATTACTTTTTTTTACATAATAGTGATCAGATGGACATCATTAGAGACTAAATAAAACAAAACAAGTTTTCCTTTATCTTTGACAATCTATATTTCACTAAATTATTTCAGACAGTAAAGCTGAGGAGGGTTATTCACTTTATTTTGTCTGTTAAAAATAAAATCTTCACCTTGAGCTGTTCTCAGTGTAAGGTCAAGAAAGCAAATATTCTTAGAGTAACCTCGGACATGTAAAATAGTTATTATGTGTACAAAGATACCTCAGAAAAAAAGAGTGCTCTTTTCTTTCAAAACAATCTCCTGTGCTGTATATGTTTTCTGTGTTATATCAATTAAGATCCATTATTTTAATTTCTGTTAGGTTTTTTGTTGGGTTTTTTGGGGGGGAGGGAGGTTGGTTGTTTTTTTGCTACAGTGTGTGCTCTGTGTTGGGAAGGAAAAGAAATTCATACACTATGAGAAAAGTGATAGTTATATGTAATAAAAGACAAAACTCCCCCTATTTTTCCCCCTTTTAAAGCCTAGCTTAGGTCACATGAAAGGAATAGGACTTCCAGAGCAATAAAACAAAGAGCTGAGGGGTACAAATGAAAGAAGACTAAGTGAAAAATGTATTAAAATATAGGGCAGTGGAGGGTTACACAGTTCTTTGCATAGTTCTCACTCATGGAATAGTGTGCAGCTGAAGTACTCACAATTCCACACTCAAACAGGAAGGAGCTGAAAGAAGAGACCTCCACCATAGAATATTCAGTTTTGGGATGTGTTTATCTGTTAATCCACTGGAGCTGGAAGTCACTGCCCTCCAGACCAGACTTTTTTTTTTACCCACTTGCATACTTTGTATTATCCAAGAGAAACATCCATCTTGTTCTGACTGGAGACTGTGGGGAATCTGAATCCTGTTTAAAGTTGTATGTTTATTACACAGACACTACACAATGCTCTTAATTACTTTAGAAACTAAATATTAGGTAGTGGTAGATTAAGATAATTTTCAAAACATATGAAAAGCAAAGCAGAATCTTGATTTCACCTATTTTTGCTCTTCTTTTAATTTGTTTAATTTTGATATTTTTCAGCATGAAAATGCATGAGCATAATTTGCTCCTATTAAATTTTAGAATGTTTTACTTCCACTGGACATTAATTTCACTACTTGAACTGTCCTATGGGTTTTGGGTAGGAAGAGTTTTATGGGAAAAATCTATTTAAACAACACTGCTATTTATGTATTTACTTACTCTGTATACATTCACAGAAGAAAAATTTCTCTCTCCTTTCACCTTAATGAAAGGTTTTCCTTTGTTGTTTGCACAAAGTACTATTTCTTCACTAAATTGAATTTACAGTTTTCATGAAATATGTATTGTCACAAATAACATTTTCTGCTGCAGCATAAGGCATATTTCTTTGATCATACCTTCTCTTGTACAAAAATACAACAGCAGAGATGTGCAACTGACTCTCCACCTCAAAGAAAACTACCAAAGGGAAGAATTATACTGCTCACATAATTCCCTGTAGAGACTGAGAGAAAACAAGCTGCATATGACATATGAGAGTTACAGAGCTGAATGCAGAACTGTATAGAAATAATAAGAAGCTACAGATCATAATAGGGAGATAAATTTCTTATTTCACTTAATTATTTACTTAGCTCAAAGGTACTGTGCTTTCAAAAGGTGTGGGGGACAAAGCATTATTCCTCAGCATTATGTGAACAGTTTCATATACAGGGGGGTTTAAGGCAATGTTTGTTAATGCTTGTATGTTCCATTTCAGCAGAGCTGAAGTTACTTTATGATAAAACCCTAATATGTTTTTTTTTTTTTTTCTGGGAGGACACCTCTTCAATACATCTGCCAACACTGAAACCTCCAAAGTCACAGCCATTAAGAATCCATCTGTTAGATGCATACTTCACTAAATTTATGCTTAAACAGGAATAATTATTTGAAAATATTATTCAGTGACCTAAGTTCTTGATTCTAAAATATTGTGTTTACTGTGGGACCAGCAACACAGACAAAAGTATTTCAAAGCACTTACTGAAAGATAGAACAGCCTCACAGATCTTCTAAGGATGTGGTGGCTTCTGGTATGTGGTGGCTCAAGGGGATTCCTGAAATTCAGTGTGTCCAAGAGTGTCTCCACACCTGAATGGCATATCCAGGAGGAAGGCAGAAGACATGAATATATCAGCAAAATATAAATACAGAGCAGGAAAATAACTCACTGACACTTGATATAATGGTTTTATGATATAATGGTATTTATGGGATACACTTTTATCTTAAAAAAATTTGCTTTTTGCTGGTCTTCTAGACAAAAATATTCATGACATAGAAAAGCATTTCCATGGTGCATAAGACTGCTCTTCAGATATGAATTGCTACTCTAGATGTAGGCATAAAAATGCCAGAGCCCTGGGGCACTCCCAGCCCTGACTGTCCCTGCCAGCCCCAGGGCTCCCCATGACACAGGACCCCATGTCAGCACCTGGAGTCATCAACTCCTGCCCCAGAAATGCTGCAGCAAGGCCATTCTGCAGCTCACCATGGCCCTGCCCAGCCACAGGCCATGTCCCAGCCTCGACACATCCCCATGGAGGTTCCCCATGGGTCCCCAAGGTCTGGGGCTGCCCTGGGGCCTCATGGCTGCCTGCTCCTGGCTGGTGGGTGTCCCAAACCCTGTTTCCAGGCTGTGCCAATGGACTCCCCTAAGCAGCCACCGATAACCCACAGAGCCACCAGCTCTCACACAGTGCCCTGACTATGTATTAAACCATATTTCCAATGAAACCTGCATGGCCCAGAGTTAGTGCAGTTCAGTATTTGTTACCACAGAAAAACATTGGGCTGGAAGAGAATTCAAAGGTCATTCCAACCACTGTCATGGACGGACACCTTCCACTAGACCAGCTTGCTCAAAGTCCTGACCATCCTGGCCTTGGATACTTACAGGGATAGGGAATGGAGAGGGGTGTTAGTTAGGCTGGAGTGTTTTTCAAAAGCTTAGCTGCCATTTTTGCCTTGAAACCTTCAGAATGTAAGGGCCACTGAGGCTTCATGAGGAGCCATGGGCTGAGGAGAAGGACTGAGGGAGTGGGGCTGGCAGTGGAGAGGGAAAAGGGATTTCCACTCCCTAGCTGGGAGGCAGAGCTGTGCGTAACCTCAGGCTGTGCCAGCAGCCTCTGTGATTCCTCCAGACACACCTCAACATTGTTCCAGGGAAGTTACTTGCTCCCCGTGTAAGGGGAAAGATGCAAATCTAATGCAAATTAAACGGCTCCTACTGCAGATGGAAATTTAGGAGCAGCTGCACGCAGCAGTACAGACTGTACCACAGACTTGCACAACTAAACCAGCACTGCTCGCCTTGTGTATGTATCTCAATTTCCAGCTGCTAAAATTAAGGCAATCTCTTTTTTCCCCATTAACCTGTCTGTCTTGCCTAAAGAGGAGGTGCCTCTGTGCCAAGTTTTTCTCTCACTGCTACTCAGGAAATATCTTTTCAAACTGAGCATCTACATGGTAATGGACTATAAAATATAGGTATAATTAATAAATGTTGGCTATTCCTAATTGATGCTGGAACCAGTCTAACTGGAGTGCTACAGCAGAAGGGATGCTGACTCACAGGGAGATTTGAAGGGGCAGATATTAATGACTTCTTACACACCTTGCCTGAAGTAAAGCTGAAAAATGTGATATCTATTTGCTGAACCCAGTCTCAGCAATAGGTCTGAATTTGACAATGCCGTGCACTATAGCTCTTGCTGAGCTGATCTAGTTAAATCTCACAATTTCTTCTAGACTTTAATTCAATCACCCACTTCATGTCAAAGTTCAATTGCCTCGATTAGGACTTCAAATTAGACTAAGTCACCAGTTGGATCTAAAACCAGTTCAAGAAGCTCACTGATTAGTGAGTAGTGTCTTGGGACAGACCCTAAAAAAATATAAAGAATGGGAGAAATGAGAACTGTCAAGATCACTGACTTTAATAAATTGGAATCCATTCTGCATACTCTAGGCTTCTCCTACCCATTTGCCTTGTTACCCATTTACTTTCTCTGAAACAATTATTTACTTTGTTAATTTCAGATTATTATGTTGTTCCTAAATTGGAGCACACCAGCTTTTCCTTGAAATGTCTCAGCTGTCCTTGCATTTCACCTCCTGTCTCACCAGCTGGGAGGGAGAGGGGAAGATGCAGAAAGAGGCATATGAAGCACATTAAGAGCATGATAGAATGCATGTTAGAATACTCATACTTTTATGGTAAATTTTTTAATTGTCTTGATATCTGAAATTTTCTCACAGGATGGAGTTAATAAAATTTAAATATATATCTGGTGTTATTATACAGAAGAAGGGTTCACATTCACAGAAAAATTATAACATGGATTCAAATAACTGTATTAAAAAAACAAAAGCCTAAAATTAAATGAAGCATTGATGCATTTTGGATCTTCTAGCTTCAACATCTTTAAAGGGATTGTCCACTTGTTTGTGTGCTTAGCCTTGCAGTTTGTGTAATTCACCACTTTTAATTTAAAGCAAGAAGAAAAAATAGTAGTGAAATAGTAGCCATTTTTAACAAAGGCCTAATGCTCCTGTAGTCCGAGTGCTTGTCTATATTGTTAAACTATTGTACAACAGACCTTCCAACTAATGCCTTGTAATTAGAATGACAGTAAAAAAAAGTATTTTTTTTTCTTGTGGTGGACAATCACTTTAAATTATTTGCTGATGAAAGATCCCATCTGAAATGCTATACTTCACACAAAATACCGGATGTAAACAGATCACTATATTTGAAAGACATTGCACCACCATAATTCTGTTTTCTGAGCACATAAATTAGTTTTGTCCATCATATTTTAGCTTTAATTCATTTAGTACAAAATGAACCTTCTTTACTTGGCAGACACTCATACTTCATCTTAATTTGACTATTTTATAAAGCTTTTGTTGATTTCACTTCTAATACTTTGCTGTCTTTTAATGGACACAGATTGTATTTCATATTTACTTCACACAGGACATAAAGTAGCACTGTAAGAAGAAGCACTGTAAGAAGAAGCATTTGTATTATACTTGACTGAAAACTATAAAATGTGTATGATACATTCATATGAAACAATATTCATTATTCAGTAAAGTATTGGCCCATATTTTTCCAGATGGATAATAGCCTTAAGTTATTAAAATACCTGTTCTGACTAGCATTGTATGTTTGAGGTTTTAATACTGATTTAGGCCTGCTATTAATGTAAAACTGAGAAAACAGAAGTGCAGCACATGGAATGCGACATTGTAATTTTATTTTGCAATAAAGCAGAAAAACCCAGAGGTTAAAAAATCTCCATCCTGGGAGGCATGATAAAATTTTACATGACTATAAGCAACATGCTCTGATTTGGAAGTTGGATCCAGTTTATGACTTGAGTAGACCAGTGGACCAGATGATCACCAGAGATCCCTTCTCACCTCAGTTATTCTGTGCTAATATGACTCTGCATTAATATGTCTCAGATATCCATCAGAATAGATGGAATTACAGAAGCAATACGATAAAAGGCAAGTAATGATGCAAGTTACATACTGGTAATGAGCATGTCATTCTGTCAGTGGAGTAAACCGTGTCTTCTTGTGATGTAGCTTAATCTTATATATACTGTTAATAAGGAGCCCAGATTGACTTGAAGGAGACATCAGGTTAATTACATGTTGAAGTGATTGCATAAATCATGTTAAAATTAGGAATTCCTCAGTATCATTAGTTGTAATTTTGCATAGATCATGGTATAATTAGAAATTCCTTAGTATCATTATTTATAATTTTGCTTTGGCATCTAAAGAACTACAACACATTAAGCAAACTTAAATGTTGGATATATATATATATGTGTTACCTGCTTGTCCTGTAAATCTTGACCATCCACTAACAGTGCCTGAGTAATGATTTTCCTAAAACATAGAGACTGAAACCCCTTCAGTCTGAGCTAAATATTATGAAATCAACCCATACACAAAAAAGTATACATAAAAACTATAATTAGTAAGGAATGGAATAAATTTACAAAGGATCAGATTTGAATAACATGTGAATTTTATGAGCCTAAGTACACCACTGCACTTCAGTAATAAGTAATACACATATTCATTAGATGCAGTAAATTTTAGTGCACTGTTTAATAGCTGGCACTGCCTTTGTCTGGTCCAGCATGACAGTGGTGGGGTAAAGGTGCAAAGAAGCATGTAAGATTCTGAGGAGAACACTGCACAACCTCTTGCTCATGTTTCTGTCGTGCAGTACTGCTCCCATTCCTCCCTTTTGCCTTTGTACCCTCCCTTGTTCGTGCATTGCAGCTGTTCACCTCTTGTCACTGGTAGTGGCCAGCAGTCAGAGACTCACAGTGCTCAACTGGCAACAATTCCTCAAACCCTTCCAAGATATCCATGCCTTTCTTCTGCCATGCCATAGCTCTGCACAACAGCTACATGGCCACTTGTACATTATTGGTTGTGCTGGTTGTATAGACCAGTGCTGCAGAGCCCTGCCAATTCATATTTCAACAACCAGTGTATGCACTGGTCACGCTGTTTGCTGACCCGAGCTGAACGTGCAGGAATGTTGGTGCAGCCTCGGCAGCAGCAGGATGTGCCCTGTCTGTCACATATGTCCATGCAGCCTGATGACATCCATATATAAGCGCTAGTCATGCTGACCCATAGGTCTTTTATTACGGATATCACATCATCTCTGTGCCTGCCAAAGACCACACAGGCTTCCAGATGCAGAAGCTCATCCTATCAGTGTAGGCATGGTCAATCAGGATGTTTCTGAAGTAGCTGATTTACAAACAGGGGACAGTTCAACTCCAGCTGTGGTTATAGTGAGCACTAGCATAGCTTTTTTTTTCCTGGAGCTGACCAGCTAATTGGCACATGCTCTTAGTTTCTGTCTTGTTTATGGCTTATTCAAACCAAGCTGCAGAAAAATCAAAAAACTCACCTGCAGCTGGAAGTCCTCCTTAGGATTCGTCACCAGTGCAGATTATTGCGGGGAAAAAAGACAGATGTTTGTTTGGCAACAGCTCTAAGTCTAGAAAGCTTGAGCAGCTTCCCAGCAGGCAGGAAAGATTCCAAAACTTACTTGGAGCTGTGGTTACATTGCCCTGTCCAATACATTTCAGTAGAACAACCTGAATAAGATTAGTCCAGAAATGTTTCCAAGCTTCTTTCTATTTACGGCGAGGAAATGTTTGGCTAGGGCTCAGTCGATCCTGACTGCAGTGACTAAGCACCGTTAAGAAGTTCTCAGGAAAGCTAAGCATGCTTCTTAGACTTCAAAGTCTGGATTGACTGACTTTCAAAAGCTTTAGGGCTGTTAGAGGCCAAGCAGGGATCTTGAGGTCACTTCTGATGATCCATTTCTCATATATACTGAGTTTTGTAATAATTACTATGGTGTGCAAATCCCCTGCAGCCTTCTCTGGACACAACCAGTTACACTTTTGGGGCTCACGTACAAACTAATGACAAAAACCATGTGTGGACCTTTCACTTCATTACCTACCCACTGCTCTTGATCATTCAAAAAAATCTTAGAATACACTGTAATTGGGTGGCCTTTTATTCATTCTGTCTCATGTGGGACTACAATAATTCCTTTCTTCTTCAAGGTAACACTGGTGATACATCACCCCACAAAAACAAACAACCCCCTGAAAAACCAAGCAAGGAGGCTCATTTGCACAGTGATAGCTGCACCCTACAGTCATCTGTGAAGTTATTGTGAATATACTGAGGCAAAAGACCCAACAAGTCTGACCTACACTAACTATTGCTCTGTGGGATCACACTGATATTTAGGACAACACTTCATGCCCCATTATTTCAGATACCTATTAGGAACAGTGTCTGTTTATGTGGTATCTGTAGATTATCAATCAAGAAGTGAGCAAGTGATCCCCTCTCATTTTCTAACAGCCTTAGGTAACAAGATCAGTAAGAAATGTCAGGCAAAGAAGACCTAAGCCATGTGGACTCATTTGATGGCAGGGATTTCCACAGCACTGCTGGGGCCTAAGAAACTTGTGAACATTTAACACTGACTCTGTCCCCGCTAGACTCTGTCATAGCTGAGTACAACAGTGTTGGGTCTGATTGCTTCCTGTCCAGCTGTCCAAGATACTGAACTTTGGGCTGGGGTATAAAACCAGCAAGTGATTTCTGACACTGGAGGCTGGAAGGTCTAAGTGGGCAACATGAAGGAGGTTAAGAAGAATGGTCTTGTTTGTGAAACAGGATGAGGTTATTGTGTAAGTGCTGGAGAGCCCAAAGAAGCTCTCAAATACAGCAGCTAAATCCTGAGAGATAAAGAGGATATTCGCTGAACTATAATATTAAAAGGCCTATTACTGTTCCAGCTGGTGTCCCAGTGAACCCAATGAACTTTTTCACTAATTTGCTGGACAAATTTATTTAAAACATTTTTACAGGAAGAGCTGAAGTCCCAGAGAACACTGATTCCTTGAATGGCATAAACCTGAAAGCCTGAGGGAGAAGATCTAGTGTTGGTGCAACCTAGTGTATATGACTTGTCTCAATGTTTGCATGCATCAATACAATGTTGCAATAATGAATGGGGTCCTCCTCTTAAGTGCTAATGTAAACTGAAAATCAAATCCAATCTTTCCTCTAAAAATGCACAGTCCAAATAAAGAATGCATTCATAGGTCAAGTACATAAGAAAAAAAGGAGAGACTGTAATATGCAAAAAGAGAGCTTTTAATGTCTTTTAATTCATCTCCCAGTTTAGAGGGGGTTGTTGCTGTGAATATTATTCCTATCAATAATAGGTTAGTTGTGCTATCAAAGCTGTATCCAGGAGTGTTTGCGGAGCCTCGCCTAAAACATACTGAACAGGACTACAACTTACATTCTTAGTTATACATGTGCCTGTCACTACCTGTAACAGTTTATATTTACCATTCAAACGTGGCCAAGTTCTACAAGTTTTCTTCCCAATTCAGTGTGTTATAATAAACATACGGGAATAGATGGGAAAATAGACATTACTACTGTAACTTATATACAGCTAAAATATGTTACAGATAAATAAAGATGCACTGAAATGGCAGATATATATCTCTTAAGTAGGTTTTTACATCACACATTTACATTGAAGTCTACTTCTTTCTTTTTCCTAGGACTTTTGTCATCTTTGGAAGCACTCTTTCACACCCTACCAAGGTGATTTCAGGAAAGGACCAACAGAGCCAGTAACAGCTCTGTAAGTTCACCTTGCAAGAATAAGTGAACTGTCTTGGTTTCTTTCAAATGCTTGTACATCATATACCTGCTGGCAATACAGCTGTAAATTAACAAGACCTTACAGGTCTAAGAAGATTTTGTGGGATTTTTACTTATGAGGTTATGAAGATGGCTGCATTGTAGTAATTCTGCTGCATTCCGATTGCACGCATCCCTCAGTGCACTATGACACTGGACACTGTGCTAATGCAGCATGCCTGGCCATCAGGCTGGAAACACCACCTGAAAGGACCATTTTCCAGTGTGCCGAGCGTTACACTGCTAAGGCATTTGTGCTGAGGTTAAAAAATGTGAGCCAACCTCTTGATTCACATCTCTACAAGTCTTCCCTCCAAAACGGATGATTGCTCAGTTAGGAAGTTCAATAGCGAGTCACAAATAATTATGACAACTTGACAGACGAATAATATCTACTGCCTGACCACTCACTAGATAATCCCAAACTGCAAGCTAGCAGTAAAAGAAATTAAGAGCAAATACAGAATGTTGTACAACAGAGGTTATCAGAACGAAACGTTTGACTCTGTGCCACCTGTTTAAATTGGTTTTGCAGCCATAAGAATGAATGGAAGCACCTTCGTAACCCCGGCGCTCGCCTTACGCCGCCAGGGCTAGCCGTGACCTGCCGGGCGGTGTCGGGCAGCTCGTCCGCAGCCCTCTGTCCAGCCGCACCGCGAGCACCCCCGGTGCGGGGCCGCAGCACCAGCACGGCGCTCGGGGAGC